>NC_088227.1:22750493-23050493 GCF_036934945.1 Oncorhynchus masou masou
CTTTGGATGGTGTATCAAAACACCCAGTCACTACAAAGATACTGGTGTCTTTCGTAAACAAAGTTGTGGAGAGGAAGGAAACCGCTCAGTGATTTAACCATGAGGCCAATGGTGACTTAAAACAGTTTCAGAGTTGAATGGCTGTGATAGGAGAAAACTGAGGATGGATCAACAACGTTGTAGTTACTCCACAATACTAACCTAAATGACAGAGTGAAAAAAAGAGCGAAGCCTGTACATAATACAAATATTCCAAAACATGCATCCTGTTTGCAATAACGCACTAATGTAAAACCACACACAAAAAATAACTTTATGTCCTGAATACAACACGTTATGTTTGGGGTACAACCCATCACTGAGTACTACTCTTCATATTTTCAAGCTGCATCACGTTATGGGTATGCTTGTCATCTGCAAGGACTAGGGAATTTTACAGGATAAAAATAAATGGCATAAAGCTAAGCACAGACAAAGTCCTAGCGAAAACCTTGATCTGTTTGCTTTCCAACAGACACTGGGAGACAAATTCACCTTTCAGCAGGACAATAACCTGAAACACAAATCCATATATACACTGAAATTGCTTACCAAGATGACGTTGAATATTCCTGAGTGACCTAGTTCCATTTTTGACTTAAATCGTCTTGAAAATCTATGGAAAGACTTGAAAGTGGCTGTCTAGCAATGATCAAAAACCAACTTGACAGAGTTTGAAGAATTTTTAAAACACGTCAATGGAAGCCCATATGGATTTGGCTTCCCACCAATCACATCAAAAGCAAAACGTTATTGACAGAAATGTTTTATTATTGCATCTTGTTGTCCTCTGGTGGCTAGCTAGCTAGCTAAAATTGTCCCTTTCCTAAATTAGCCATGGATGGATATAGAAATTTGGACTTGTGGTTTTACTTAATTCTCTGTACTGGCCAATGATTATAACGGTGATTCTAATCCAACCATAAATCCAAACATTGTGCCCCCGGCTTGAGAGGATGGAAGTTCAATATGTATCTAGATGTAGTAGGCTAATGTTAACTATACGGCTCATTTTTGCCCATGAAAGAAAGTTAGGATAGCGAGCAAGCATTTTTGACAGGTAGCCTAGGACAACAAAAACTAAAAGTGTGTACTGTATGACAGAGTCATAGACGTTTCATCAACATGAAAGAGAGGAGGATGGCATTGGCATTTCTCTACAAGTAGGGTGACTCAACATGTTTCTTTCTACTTGCACAATGCACGCATGCACACACACACAAACACATATGTAGGAAACATTCATTTGGTTGACCATGCTGTAGGTCATGTAACTGTTTATGACATTCAATTTGCTTTGTGGACTTCACCTGACAGAGGTTGCTCTCTGGTTTGTGATGAAACAAAGGTGTGGCTGAATTTATTCTGCCACTGTGCATTCGTATTGTCTGCTTTAAGCCCAGGGAATCGAATGATAGGGGAGCAGGTGGGGGACTCAGCTCCCCTGAATTAGAAATTAACTCCCCTAGATGCAATAAAGGTTCAACATAAATAATGCCAATTTAACCATTCTTCCATTTGTTTAAAATGCATGGGTAAAAATGTTTTACAGAGGTAAATATGAAAATAAAAAAGCTTTCAAAATAAACAAACACCCCCACCTCTCTGTCATGGTTTAAACCATTTATTTCTACTTTGCTGCACAAAACGTCTCCCTGTCAACGAATGGTAGACCTACTGTAGAATTCTATAGCTGGCTATACAGCTGCGCTGTCCACTCAGTAGTGCTGAATTTCGGCCTCAGCTGAGCTCCTTTAAAACGCATATATTTCTATTTGTACTTCCTAATTTTCACCATTTGTTTCCCATGAGTCCCTGATAAAAAAAAATGGCTGTGCCTTTATTCCAATGCATTAGATTTAGGCTATCTGTGATTTATCATTGTTTGCTTTTGTCAGTCAGCTGTTCAGAGCGCTCAAAGTTTTTTTCAGGTACGCTGGGTATTGGTGTTCTCCGTGCCGTCCGGAGTATTAGTTTTCTTTTCTGGATCAACTGATGATGGTCGACAATATCACTATACAACTAGCCTACAGCTAGACACCAATGTGCATCCAATCCATCCAACAAGTAGGCTATACGTTAATGACAGTAGGCCTATAGTTGACTCTTTCGGTTAGAAGCAATCGAATTTGCAATGGCATATGTTTACATTATTTTGGATTTGTGTGCCCATAAGCACTGTTTTCACGGCGAAACATTAGAAAATGTTACATAGGCCTACACTTACAGTGCATTTCCCGAGATTCCAGATTTTGGAGTGGAGAACATCCACAGGTAACCTACTTTTTAAAGTGATTTGTTTGACAATCAGTTGAAAACATCCTGACTGGTTGTGTTCATGCCACATTAAACGGTAGCCTAATTGATTTTTAATGCTAAATTACATCTTTATTATTAGACCCCCAAAAGAATTGTGTATGAGCATGCGCCCAAGAGACCCCACCCACCTCACTCTGCTTAGGCCAATATGTAGCGGTGGAAAGGCATATGAACTAAGAGGTTATAGAGCAAACAATGCAATTATCACAACACATAGGTTGTAATATGGAATGCCTGCCTGCCTGCCTGCCTGCCTGCCTGCCTGCCTGCCTGCCTGCCTGCCTGCCTGCCTGCCTGCCTGCCTGCCAGCCAGCCAGCCAGCCAGCCAGCCTGCCTGCCTGCCTGCCTGCCTGCCAGCCAGCCAGCCTGCCTGCCTGCCTGCCTGCCAGCCAGCCAGCCAGCCAGCCAGCCACTCACTATCGCTTATGACAACCCTCATTATATCTGAGTTAGTTGATACAGTCAGTTGGTGGTACCTTGTCTACACAGCACAGATGAGCCCTTTATGATGGTGCTGATAGATGGGTGGAGACCACCCTCCCATGGCCACCACAAATCATTGCATGCAAAATATGGGTTCCTGAGTTCTTGAACTTCTAGTAGTACTAGGCCTACTGGTTTCCTTTTCTCAATCTTTGTATTTGATTGGTCAAAGAGTATGCTGTTCCCAGGTCAGAAGATTGTAGCGATTTGGAAAAATAATTTATTTGAAAACAAAACAATAACTATAGCCTAATCATTGTGTGGATGTTTTTCAAGTTGTGTGGATGTAGTGTAGTGGTGCTCCGGAGTGGCGCAGTTGTCTAGAGACACTGCATCTCAAGAGGAGTCACTGCAATCCCTGGTTTGAATCCAGGCTGCATCACATCCGGTTGTGATTGGGAGTCCCATAGAGCAGCACACAATTGGCCCAGCTTCATCCGGGTTTGGCCAGTGTAGGCCATCATTTTATATAAGAAATTGTTCTTAACTGACTTGCCTAGTTAAATATGTATATTTTTAAGACAGTAACTAAAGGCTACAATGGGTCCTTTACAATGGGCCTGGAGAAAGATATTCAAATGTTTGTTTCCTGGTTTGACGTTAAAATCACACGTCATGAATACTGTGTGGCTAGTCGTGCCCCTGCAGTGCCTGGTGGTACCTTGTGTCAGCATCTCTCCAGCCCACTAGCGCTGGGCTGAAACTGCACTGTCTCTTGCGGTAAGAAGCCTAAATAAAATAACACGTTTTTGGTAGGACATTTTACAGAAAATGCATGGAAATATTTGTTTGTAGCCTAATTTATTAACGAATGTTTATTTTTTATTGAACAAAAGTTACAGCACTTTACAAAACTCACTATAGAAGTAGAAACCCATTTAATTGTATATCTTGTATCACTAGATACAGAATAATAGCCTCCTTATCCAGTCTATAAGTTAGATTCTATTGACCTTGTTTTTTTTAAAGTCAAAACTACTATTGCAATGTCACTCTGCAGACGTCATATCTCATTTGCAGCATAGGCTACGAGATTTAGTTCATTTCACCCAGACTTTCTATTTATAGTAGGCCTATAAATTGTGGAACCGGTTGACCATCATATTTCATTGTATCTTTTTCATTTTATCTAAAGGATAATAGGCCATATCAATACTTATATTAATATTAAGGTTTTATTATTTCCATAAATAATAGTAAAATCATACTTTGAGATGGGCGAGTGGAAACGTCAGGTGGACGTCTGATGGATGACACGACGAACTCTGCCGCAAGCGGCGCTGCGGATTTTCCAGTGGCAGCATCAGACAATAGCACAGCGAGGCTGCATCGGGCTCCCTCGCCGACCAAAAGCCGGGAATGCGCCCCAAAACCGGCCCAGAAATCCTCCAGTAGATCCAAAAATATAGTTTCCAAAGGAGGGTCGAGGAATAAGGTGGAAAACGAGGGGCTTAGGACCGCTGTCGTAAGGGAGAAGGAGATCGAGAAATGCGACGTGGAAGCTTTTCACTCGGATGGTGCTGAAACCGATGCTGTCAATTGCAATGCAAAGAAGGCGGATGCTAGCAGAGAGGAAGGTACGGAGGAGATATTTCACCAGCCGATAGATTCTCAAACCCGTCGTTCCTCGTTACGTTTATCCTGCCTCAAAGGCGAGTCTTCCCAACATATTGGGTCATACCGGTCAGACGGCTCCAGCACTGCGGGTTCGGTGAAAGGGAAAGCGAAGAAGCGGGGAGGGGAGGCAGTGGCAGCATCAGCAGGCTGCCGCAGGAATAGAAGCGGGGAATACGTGGGCTGTGTGCCGGGCCTTGGTCTGTGGAGCGGGGGTTGCTTGCAGACTGAACTCATCCACTTCCACCTACATAAGAAACTGAAGAGAAGCGGCAGTAAGATGCACACCAAGGCAGAAAGGGCTCCGGACGCGGAGGCCTCGGCCGAGACGGAACCGGCTACAGAGGCCATAGAGGCGGAACCCGTGACACAGCAAGACGAGGGCCCGGAGGACGAGCTGGAGAGACTGGTGGATGAGAATGAAGATCTCAAGGTTTGGCGTCACTGACGTACAATTCATTATGTTCAATGTATGCAAACACATTGTTGGTATGGACCACTTTTTGTTTGATAAGGTTCATTGTGAAATCAGGCATATTGCCCAAAGTTTGGCACTGACATAGCCCTATGCTCATATAATGCATTTAATGCATTCTTAATTAACTATTATACATAGTAGGCCTAAGTGAAAAGGTAGACTTATTTCGTGTTTGATGATAACACTGCAACTGAGTTAGTATTGCTGCCGTTATACAAGGCATATTCTCCAAGATTTATCATTAGGCCTATACTGGAAAACTGTATGTTGATACAATGAAGCAAGCATCTTTTTTTATCCCACAAGTAGTCTAACTGAACAATTATTATTCTTTCCATAGCATTACAAAGAACTGATGTAGAAATGTGTCTACTTCCCTTGGTTTGTTATTGATGCTTGCGAAAGCTATATGATTTAGGTAGGCCTATAGCTTACACAAGCCAAACCCTTCCTCCCTATTCAGAACAATAAAAAGCACCATCCTGTGTTTAGCCTACTTCTAATCATTGATTGACATACAGATGTAGGATCTTAATTTGAGCCGGTTTGCTACAGCAGGAAAATAATTCTGCAGCAACAGGAAATGTGAATTGTTATGTGGATTATAATTAATGGACCTTTTTGTATGGGTTGATACATTTTACATAAGGCATAATCAAGTCTGACATTTCAAAGTGGAAATTACAAACTTTAGAAGCCTTTTTAAACCTCAAATACAGGACATATTTTGCATTTCCTGCACAGCAGGACAGTTCTCCAGCAACAAGATGATCAAATTAAGATCCTACATCTGTAATGATGACCCTATTGATCAGTTCAGATTGGTTTGTCCTTATCCAATTACATCATGTTCTGAGGCCCGAAACACTCCACACCAATAACACTAAAGCATGAGCCCCACGTACCCTGTAGGCTACTACTACCCTGTAGTGCCTGACTGACTGATCACTCCTATTGATGTCCCAGACGGAGATCGAGGAGATGAGGACGGAGATGGACGAGATGCGTGACACTTTCTACGAGGAGGACACGTGCCAGCTGCAGGAAATGAGGCGTGAACTGGAGCGAGCCAATAAGAACTGCCGGATCCTCCAGTACCGACTGCGGAAGGCTGAGAGGAAGAAGCTGCGCTATGCCCAGACGGGAGAGATCGACGAGGAACTACTGAGGAGCCTGGAGCAGGACCTGAAGGTAGGGAGGGAGGGAGGGAGGGAGGGAGGGAGGGAGGGAGGCTTGATATTTAAACTCATTTATTTAGTTAGTTGATGCGCTGTCCACTCACCGAGATAATTGATTCAATCAACTTTTAATCAATGTCCCTGATTCTGTCTAATGCAGGTAGCGAAGGATGTGTCTGTGAGGCTCCACCATGAGTTGGAGAATGTGGAGGAGAAACGTACAAAGACAGAGGACGAGAATGAGAAACTGAGGCAGAAACTCATTGAGGTGGAGGTGACCAAACAGGCCCTTCAGAATGAGCTGGACAAAGTCAAGGAGGTAAGAGCACACACCCACAGTGCACTATATAATCTATATAGCACATATATTGCTATAATACATATTACATAGGTTTATTCTGTTATTCAATTCCTAACAGTCACAGAAGAGAAGAGGAAGCAAGGAGGTTCAACGGTCTGACAAGAAGTCTGCCCAGACCCCAACAGAGGTGTGGGCTCAACATGAAATGGTTTTATCCTAGAAATAAATAAAAAGTGATTTTGTTGCAAACACCAGCGAGAGTTGTGTCTATACATCTGAAATCTTCCTTCCACTTCCCCCTCTCAGGACCACAATGAGGACCTCAAGTGTCAGCTTGCTTTCATCAAGGAGGAGGCCGTGTTGATGAGGAAGAAGACAGCTAAGATCGACAAGGAAAAGGACCGTCTGGAGGCGGAGCTACAAAAGTACCGCTCCTTCTACGGGGATCTAGACAGCCCCCACCCCAAGGGTGAGGCCGGGGGACCCCCCAGCACCCGTGAGTCCGAGCTGAAGCTGCGTCTGCGTCTTGTGGAGGAGGAGGCTAACATCCTAGGGAGAAAGATTGTGGAGCTGGAGGTGAGAGAGACAGGAAGTGATGCAGAGGGTTTGATGTAGGTTGTATGATGTATGTCATCAAAGAGACCAGGAAATAAGTTTGCACTTGGGAACACAACGGTTCCAAGCATTTCTGTTAGTTCGGTTCAGAAGCTGCTTTCAGAGAGAGGATGCTAGTGATTCATAACATAACTGATCAAATGTTTTGCATGTCATGTGTTTCCAGGTGGAGAACCGGGGACTGAGGGCCGAGCTGGACGACCTCAGGGGAGAAGGAGAGGGAGAAGGGGGGTCCGGTGGCGGGGCTGTGGGCAGGGTAGGGGTGGGCCGGGGCCGAGGCCATGGGGAGGCCATGACAGAGCTGAGGCAGCAGCTGCAGCTGGTGGAGGACGAGGCAGAGTTACTGAGGAGGAACCTGGCAGACGCTGAGGATCACAACAAGAGGGTGATGGGAGAACTCAACAAGCTCAGGTTTAAGGCTGGGACCCACGAGGGAGGAGCGAGGCATGGAGGAGGGGTGGCAGGAGGAGGAGGACTAAGCACAGAGAAGGCAGATGCACTGCAGGAAGAACTGAAAACGGCCCGGCTACAGATTAACGATCTCAGCGGGAAGGTGGGATGCTTTTCCCTCTTTATTTCTGTGACATAACATACATTGAAAGTATGGTATATGTTAAGCAAAAAATATATGGTCATAAACAAAGCATGCCTCCTTCATCCTGTCCTCTTCTCTCTCCCCAGGTGATGCAGCTGCAGTATGAGAACCGTGTTCTGCTCTCCAACATGCAGCGCTACGACCTGGCCTCCCACCTGGCCCTGAGGGGGTGCACAAGCCCCCGGGACAGCGATGCAGACAGTGACGCGGGTGGGACCGGCCCAACCGTGCAGCGCGAGAGTGATGATGACTCCTCCTCCTCCCGCATCCTGCCCCCGCACCGCAAACGCGAGGGCCCAGTGGGCGGGGAAAGTGACTCAGATGAGGTGCGGAACCAAACCCGCTGCCTCACACCCACCCGAGGTCTCTACACACCGCCCCCAGAGGTCGCCGCCCGCTTCCTGCCCCGCAGCCCACGGGATCGCCAGCAGATGATCGACATCCGGGTGGAGGCGGAGCGTCTTGGCAGGACCATCGACCGGTTAATTGCCGACACAGCAACCATCATCGCAGAGGCGCGGGTGTACGTTTCCAATGGTGACCTGTACGGGCGAGGCAGCGGGGGTGAGGAGGAGGATGAGGGGGGTAGGATCAGGGAGCATGAGCTGCTGTACAGGATCAATGCCCAGATGAAGGCCTTCAGGAAGGAGCTACAGGGCTTCATAGACAGACTGGAGGTGCCCAAACCTGAGGACAGGGAGGAGGAACCACTGTCGGTAAGTGTGTGTGTGTGTGTGTGTGTGTGTGTGTGTGTGTGTGTGTTCATAAGCCAGAAAAGACCAGACACGTTAGCCTTCTATCCATTTCTTATTGATACAGGCTGGGTCTCTGTATTTGAGGTGTAGAATGAGGTCCAGCTTTAGCAGCATGTGGTTCTCTGTAAGTCTAAGCAGCCGTGCTGTAATCTTATTGTAGACTATTACTCTGTGTGTGTGTGTGTGTTTTAATTAAAGAGACATGCCGACCTGGCCATAAGCCACTTTCAGATATGGTTTGGCTGTATCACCATAGTCTTTTCACTTGTCCCTGACCATTGAATATTCTGCTGAATCTATTTTCCTTCTTTCTCTGACCCTATTTTCCCTCTCGTTTCTCCTCCGTTGACACTCACGTTCTGTTCTTCCTCTGCCCAGATGTTTCAGCCCATCATTTTACTCATCCTCATACTCGTCTTATTCTCCTCCCTCTCCTATGCCACCATCTTTAAACTTGTCTTTCTGTTTACCCTTTTCTTCGTCCTGTGATCCCGCCTCAATAGCATAGCCACATCCTTTGTTTGTTTGTTTCTGTTGATTTTTACATTGGTTGTCAAGGTCAATGCACAGGAGCCTCCCTATTCAAGCACAGGCCACAGTCACACAACTGGATTTACAGTATGTTTATTGTTCAACACTGGAGACTACATTACCCACTACCCACCACTTCCTTCATCACCCCCAAGTAAAGGTGAGTAAGCTAATGACACCTGTTTTGCCCAATTCCAAAATCAAACCCATTAGCCATGAAGGTAGGCCACCACATCAGGTAGCCTAGTAGATAGGAATTGTAAACAAACATAATAGTGACAATGCAGCTGAATGGTGTTTGCCCCTAACAACATCTTATTTTGTAACAGTGCTGTGTTGTAGTCTTTTTCAGATTTAGCCTATAGGTCTACATTAATCAACGATTATGCTGCTTTTACCTTAAAAAGGTAAGAACAAATGTGTTTTCTCTCCTTCCTGTCACCATACTAATTGTGGTAAATTAACGAGGAATGAGTAGACATTCAGTAGGCTAGCTCCTATACTGAGGAAAAACGTATGACTCCCGGACATCGTACCAAAAAACCGTATGTCTCCTGGACATCGTACCAATAGATTTAAGTCAAAAACACGGTCACACAAATGGTTCATATTACCTTAGTCTGAGGATTCCCACATTCATATCCACACCAAATATATTTTGGTTTTGAGCGATCAGATGCGTTTTGCAACGCTTCTTGTTTATGTCGACAAGTGTCAGTAATCTATTTGGGTCAGAACCTAGCAGGGATCGAATGACGCGAGCGGTGATATTGTGCAACCTTCACCAACAGCAATTGAGAATATGAAAACAAAGAAACTGTAAAATAGTGGTGAAATAGGATCAAAGTACATGCCAACGCGCCAGACATCCAGTTTTGCGGCGTAGCCTTTCAAATCCAAATATTAGCGCAGTTGTCACATATCGGTAGTCTACATTTTGACATTATAAATTGTAAACAATTACGAGTAGCTTGGAGTCACAAGACGAAATCTGCCAAGCACCCCAAAGCGGAGTAGCAACAGGGGTGCCAATTGGCTCAGAGAACGGCAGCTAAAATAGCTATGTAAACACTTTCCCTCTCTCCATTGCTTTGTAATTATAGACAGGATGGTGGTGAAGACAGTCGTGCTAGAATACATTTGACATTATCATACTTGATCCTGGCCCCAGTGACGCGGTGTAAATACCAGGCGCACTATAAAGGCAGGGTCCCCCTCTGGAACAGAAGTTGTTTACCCTGGGGGAAAAAGGCACCTGCTCCGGATTTAACCCCGCTGCCTAGGAGTGTCAATCCGCGCGTCTTTACGTAATAGAGTGGAGGCAACCGAAAGGGAGAGCTGTGGAAGAGGGGAGCAGAACCGCCACCGGGCAGACAGACACACAGTTTACGAGCTAAAGAGAGGGTCACTGTGAAGACCTTGACTAGACTAAAATCTGGATTAATTTTCTGCTATTATAAGTATATGCCACTGCAATATACCGCCAGCGATTGGCAATAAAATCTTCAAGGTAGATATTGCACAGCCAGGTAAGGCCACACTCAGAAGTTAATATTTTATTTTGTGGAAATATATAGAGCGTTCCATTAAGTTTTGTTGTACGCATTGTTTTACCCATAAGGCTAATTGATCATCTCTACAACTTTGGCTTCTATGAACATAATCATTGGACAGAGGTAAAATATAACCTTGCAGATCCACTGTGGGCTTGGTTTGGGTCACATTTAATCAACCTGTGCCTTTTTCTACACACCTCCAAATCGGTTGCATTTGGCCTTGTGTGGATTTCTTTATTAGACACCTATTAATATAAAAACATACGCCATGCACATTTATTCTCTCTCTCTTCCGCCCTCCCTCCCAAGTTTACAATGCATATTTACAGGTTTTATAAATATATCCGTACTCTTACGTTGGTGTTCGGTACTGTCGAGAGGGTAAACGCACTTAATCTATAACATTCGTTGGTAGCAAATCATCTCCCTTGTAAAAATGTACTGGATGCACTGTAATATATTACTGCAGCGATAGGCCTACGGAAACACGTGAAAGCCATGCCAATATTGTGTGGCATATGGTCAATTTTCTAGTGGTGAGTCGGCCATGCAGCCAAGCCGAGTCAGCCATGCAGGCAATGACCTTATCTTTTAGCGTTGACACTGAGGGCAGAAATGCCCATTGTGCATAATGTGTGAACATTTGAAAAATGAGGAATGCATGTACGTTAAAATGGGTAATGGCTGCCGGATATGTGCATGCCCCCGAAGTTGAGATGTATACCAAATTCCAGTATAGAAAATGTTGAAGGACATAGGGAAGGGTAGTCTGGTTGCCGTCTCTGATCAGCTATACCATTCCACTCCTTGCCAGTCATATCATTTGCCAAATGAATGTTAGCTGAAAAGACTGGTACCCAGACTAAGAGAAGGGTTGGAGCAGAGGGGATGGTAACCAAGAGCCAAACAGTGAAGTTGTCACGAGCAGAGTTGGGGTAGTAAACTACATGTAATAGTTTAACTACATTTTGCAATAGCTTGGTGGTAGTTGAACTAAATTAAAATCTTGGTAGTGTTTTCAGTAGTTAATTGCTTTTTTTGCCAGGTAGTTGTGTAGCTAACTACTGGAACTACACACTACTTTTTTTGATAAAATTGAAGAAAATATGGGTGAAGTAGGCAAGAATTTCCTTTATTTTTTGGCATCAGACTTGCCTAGTTTTCAATTGAAAAATAAATGACACATTTGGTTAACAACTGACTCGAGAGGGATCTAATCTTAAAATTTGTAGTCTATGACATTTCATATTTACATATGATAATTTATCACATGAATGGGAGGGCTTGCCCAAAATATCTGGCCTACAGGATGTGAAAGATTGGAATGTGCCAATTGCTTGAATCTTTCCATGAAATCTGCTAAATGCATATTGCGACCCTTTGTTTATTGGTTGATGTACACATGGCTAATGTCCTCTAGTTCTCCCATGTCTTATCGTCCACAATAATCATCTCTCTCGCTCTCTCTCCCCCTTTGCAGTTTTCTGCCAACATTTCCACACGTTGGTGACCCCATCAAGACAGAAAGACGCTAGGAAGTTGAAACAGAAAAAGAGAGGAAGTTTGTGACAGGAAGTAAGAAGCGGCTGCAGGAAGTGGCCCAAAATGGAGGCTATCGAACTACAGCAGAGTCTGAAGCGGTCTGGAAGGGGCTGGGGAACAGAGAGGGGGGAGCTTCTGGACAGCTTCGACTCAGAGATGCAGGAATGGGAGGACCAGCTGCAGGACATGCAGAGGAAGATAGAGGAGGTGAGGGGTCAACCACGGTCAGATACAGTCCAACGTGGTCCAAACTAAAGTAAAACATGATCCAAATACATGGGATAGTCTAAATGTTGTCCAACATGTTCAAGCCCAGTTCTGACATGGTCAAACAAGATCCTAGGTAGAGTAACATTACCTGACATGGGGTTCACTACATCAGTAGTGTGAACATACTTGTGAATATTTTCACTTTGAGATAATGTCTTTCTCGTCTCACACTCTTGGTCGTTCCTGAAGAGTGTTTAACTGGTTGTGTGTGTGTCCTATAATAAACTGTTGGCAGCACACCCCTTCCTGCGTCCCTATGCATTTCTGGACTAAGGACACAGACACGTGTTAACAAGCTAATTAAACTGTGATGTGCTGACAGACAGTCAGAACACACCCACACACACTGTGAAAGTTGATACTAATGAACACATTAAAGGTTGGAATGGCAAAGGAAGCACACACACACACACTCCAGCTGAAGTAGCAGAGGTGCAGATTATAGAAAATAGTTGGGTTGTGTAACTGTTTTGGCATGGTGCGAGGGATTGCGTAAACAAGGCCGGTTGACATTGTCATACGTACAGAAGGGTTTTGTGTACATATTGCTATACAGTGCTTTTGTATTGACATTTGTGTTTTGGAATACGTCTACGTTGTAAGTGTAAGGAATTGTTGTATGTATAAAACTTGTGTTCATGTTGTGAAAGTCTTGATAATCATCATGTCTATGTGCATATTTCAGCTTTACAACGAGGTGCAGGCTCGTCGAGGTGGAAATTATGTCACCATGGACAACGGCAAAAATGATAGGATGATTGATTGCGGCCGTGGGCATCATGACAATGGCTTCTGTGACCCGTATGGCAGCCACATCAACGCCACCAAGGACCACACCAGTGCTGTAGGTGCTTTTAATCACGGCCCCAACGGTTACGGCTACCCTGTCAACCATAAGAATGGCGGCTATGGTTATCCCCTTAGCAACAGTGCGGTGGAACTTGGAGACTTGTTGCAGGATTATCTTGGACATGGTCACGGAAAGACCCGGAAGACCAACTCGGCTATCAACAATGTGAGTAGCTACAGTAACTAAGGGTTACAGTCATTAGGCAGCCCCATCCGGGAACAACTTTTATCCTATGACTCACCTCTTTGGTGTTTGCAGATGGGAAGAAATCTGATATGTGGTAGAATCTCCCCTTAGCTCATTGGAAGACGAGATGGGGCCAACACCATAATGATTACACCGATTTGGTTCCTTCAAGTCTGCCAGCACTGGAGGGGCAGGGGATAGGCAGGGTTGTTTTCAGGAATATGAATATAAATAGATTACATAGAACTGGCATGGCTTCATACTCCACTGGAAATTGCATCAGCCATGCCAGTGTGACTGCACAGCTGAATTTGATATACTGTGTCTATGCTATTTGCACTATTCTGCTTCACTGATTATTTTCCCTCCCAGGTAACCCTTGTCCCACTTCTCTCTCAGCATCTGAAGGAGATCACCAAAGGGAGCCAGGATCAGTCTGTACACCAGGATGAGATGAAGAGGAGGCCTGTTGGGAATGAAAGGTAAGAGACCTTTCATACTGACATCATTTTGTCAAGTTCATTTTGAGAAAATTAATTTTGAGAGTTCAATCCGCCTATGCAATTCCTTATTTTAGTTATCTTACTGATGACATTTTTTGCTTGTTGATCTGTTTTAGGATTAGTAAGGTGCGGTTTGCGGACGAGGAGGCTGAGAACAGGAAGAACAGGGTGTCACACAGAAAGAGTTCCCCTTGCAGGGACCTTAACAAGGAGAACACAGGGGCCAATCCCCCCCTCAGACAGCGAGAAGGTCCTCCCATACCCCCCCGATCCACCTCCCAGATGGCCCCTCCCGACACCTTCTCCCCAGCCCTGGACAGGATGTCCAATGCCCCTGGGGTCCTTGTGGACAGGAAGTGTGGTAGCCCCTCGGTCCTCAGAAAGTTTGGAGCCATGCTCCATGAAAACGAGGGCAAAACCCTCACGGATACTGGTGTGGTGACCAACCAGGTGCCTACCGAGAACAAGTGCCCCACCACCATCTGTCAGCACAAAGGCCTGGGCGGCAGCAGGACGACTGGGCGCGTGCCTGTCCAGAAGTGCCAAGCAGATTCCGTCGTGCTAACAGCGAGGATGGATTGCAGCCAAGAACGAGGGGCAGTGAAAGACTTTAGGAGAGGGAGCCAGCTGGGAGAGGGCAGAGGCACCTCAATGGCTAGCTATGCTCACCCTAAAGGACTCCATGCAGGGGTTCAGAGGAGGACCCAGGTAGGAGGCAGCCCCAAGCCCAAAGCAAGGGCTCTCGGAAGGGCAGACAGAGACATGGGTCTGGTCCAGGGGGAGAGGGCCAGGAGGCCTGCACCCCAGCCTGGGGAACTCAGAGTGGACTACAGGAACCTGAGTGGATCCTATGTTGGGGCTCAGATGATCCAGAGGGGAGGGCCAGTTGCAGGTCAGAAGAAGGACAATGGACTCATTGAGCTACTGGATATGCTGGACATTGAGCACGAGTTCAGCTCCTGCCCACAAGCCGCACAGACTGCCTACAGACAGGACACACAGCAGGTGAAATAAGCATAGCAAATACAGACACACACACACACACATACACAAACAGTCTTGACCTGACCAACTTGTATTGTTTCTCTCCAGATGAGCCCAGCCGACTCATTCTCAGCAACCCCCACAAGAAACTTCTCTCGTCCTGCTCGTCCAGCTAATCAACGTCCTCCATCCAGGTGGGCTTGCTGTGCCCCCACCGCCTTGATCTCTTCCCCCTCCGGCCCAATTTCCCACCCCCCAAGCACATTGGCACGCACTCCTAGCCCAATAGCAAGAACCCCAAGCCCCGCCCTGAAGCAGCAATCTTTCTGCTCCTATTTGCTCCACACTGAGACTGCCATCATGTGAGACACCTGCCCCGCCCCCCTCTAAACCCTGCCTCTCTTCCCCAAGTTCAACCCACAGGACTCAGATGACATAGTCCTGCCCTCTCTGTAAATACTAAAGACTGTTCCTTCTATCTGGCTTTAAAAAAAGTGCTTTAAGAAATGTTCTATGCGATTACCCACATGACTGTGTATGTGTGGTCTATAAGAAACAGAATAGTTGACTCTTGTTCAGTCTCCAGTGTTACTGTGGCCTTCCCTTCTCTTGTGCCAAACCTCTTTGTCTTTATTTCTTTCACTCTCTTAACTTCTCTACCTTTCTTTTGTATTGGTGATTTTTGGATGGCTGTGTAAAATGTGATATAGCATGCCCCCTTTTTACTTGCGGGTGCATGTCCCTTTATGTATGTAACTCAACCCTAATAAGTGCCATGTTGGCTTGTTTTTATCAATGGCCAACAAGTCAATTCAGAGTTGATCCTGTCCTGTCAGCACAGAAGCAACATGCTAACTGTCTATAGTATGTTTTACTGTATCATATTATCAAAGTAACGCATTTGAAAATGTTCAAGTAACCATAGTGAGACATACAGTTATGACTGATGCTTTTCATGTCCTTTTTTTCTCTCTTGATAAGAAATAAACATGACAGTGCTTTGACGAACTGACTCAGCTATCTTTGGAATTGCATCCCCATGATTTGTATTGTTTGATTTGTGCCTGTTATTTCATTGGTTGGTGGTGACATGGTGTTGCTACTTCCATGTACCATACTGAAACAATCTTGAGTGCCACTAAACATTGAAAGCAACTAGCTCAGCTACTACTGTTCAGGTGAATCAGCTACTTTAGGTCTCAGGGAAGGTGACATCAATGCCTGCGGCCAAGCTAACTATGACTAGCTGATGTATTCTACATTAGCTGGAGCTGAATGAAGGCGAGGGGGGTGGAAGCTTCTCCGGTGCCAAATAAACTACTGTTCAAAAGTTTGGGGTCACTTAGAAATGTTCTTGTTTTTGCAAGAAAAGCCAATTTTATTTGTCCATTAAAATTGATCAGGAATACAGATCAGACATTGTTAATGTTGTAAATGACTATTGTAGCTGGAAACGTCAGATTTATTTATGGAATATCTACGTAGGCGTACAGAGGCCCATTATCAGCAACCATCACTCCTGTGTTCCAATGGCATGTTGTGTTAGTTAATCCAAGTTTATAATTTTTAAAGGCTAATTGATCATTTAGAAAACCCTTTTGCAATTATGTTAGCACAGCTGAAAGCTGTCGTGCTGATTAAAGAAGCAATACAACTGGCCTTCTTTAGACTAGTTGAGTATCTGGAGCATCAGCATTTGTGGATTTGATTACAGGCTCAAAATGGCCATAAACAAAGAACTTTCTTCTGAAACGCGTCAGTCTATTCTTGTTCTGAGAAATTAAGGCTATTCCATGCAAGATATTGCCAAGAAACTGAAGATGTCGTACAACGTTGTGTACTACTCCCTTCACAGAACAGCGCAAACTGGCTCTAACCAGAATAGAAATAGGAGTGGGAGGCCCCGGTGCACAACTGAGCAGTCAGCCTTTTAAAATCCTATACTTGGATTAGCTAACAGAACATGCCATTGGAACACAGGAGTGATGGTTGCTGATAATGGGTCTCTGTACGCCTATGTTGATATTCCATAAAAAATCTGACGTTTCCAGCTACAATAGTCATTTACAACATTAACAATGTCTACACAGTATTTCTGATCAATTTGATGTTATTTTAATGGACGAAAATGTGTTTTCTAAGTGACCCCAAACATTTGAACGGTAGTGTAGGTTCCGAGACAGCGGATGACAGGATGATTTTTGGTCAATCTGATCATGTATAAGCAATATCTTCTTGGGAAAGACCACCACCTATGAAATCCCTATTTATGACCTGATTACTACATGTGAACAACTCACTTTGACTAAACACTGAATCAGTGCACAGTTATTTTTTTATTATTTATTTAATTTAACCTTAGATTTACTAACCGTTTTCACCATAAATCATTGGTTTGCATCAGTGCAAAGTGTCTCTTTCAACACTTTACCATATGATATCTACATATGGTAGTGAATGCTCAGTAAATAAGTGCCCATGGCCATAATAATAGGGTTTATATTGTAGGATAGTGTCTCACTCTATCCAACCCTGTTACCAGGCAGACTAACACAGACTGGGGTTGCGTGAGAAGACTGTTGGGGGTCTATATTAGATGTGTTTTCATGCCCTGCATGAACAACCAAGAGGCGGTTTGCCAACTTGTCTGCTGCCACTTTGTCTGCCATTCAAGACACACAGCAGGTGGGTCCTCTCTGACACACAATTTCACATACACACACACTCTCTCTCTCTCTCTCTCTCTCTCTCTCTCTCTCTCTCTCTCTCTCTCTCTCTCTCTCTCTCTCTCTCTCTCTCTCTCTCTCCCTCCCTCTGGCAGAGCTGCCATATCTGTCGGTGCCACCTTACTACCTGTGTCTCTCTCTCTCTTTCTAACACACACACACACACACACACACACACACACACACACACACACACACACACACACACACACACACAGTCACACACAGACAGAGCAAGAGAGAGGTTCTCTCTCACACACACAAAGCAAGGGGAGGTAGCTACAGTGTGAAATGTCAGGGCTGTGAAATGTTAGGGCTGTAGGGGTACGGAAGTCCCTTGGCCCTACGACGCCTCAACCTCGTCACCCAACCCCACTCTGAAATGTTGCCCCTCTGACTGAAATAGCAATCTTGACGTTGTTTTGGTGCCAGAAATCTTAGCCTGCTGCTGATGGAGGTATAAATAAAGAAGAGGGGTGTGTGCTGCTGGTTCTCTCTCTCTCTTTTTGTCTCCCTTGTTCTTCCTTTCTCAGCACTTTCATCTCATCACTCTCTTTTCCCTCGCTCTCTATTGTACAGTCGTGCCCAAAAGTTTTGAGAATGACACAAATATACATTTTCACAAAGTCTGCTGCCTCAGTTTGTATGATGGCAATTTGCATATTCTCCAGAATGTTATGAAGAGTGATCAGATGAATTGCAATTAATTGCAAAGTCCCTCTTTGCCATGCAAATTAACTGAATCCCCAAAAGACATTTCCACTGCATTTCAGCCCTGCCACAAAAGGACCAGCTGACATCATGTCAGTGATTCTCTCATTAACACAGGTGTGAGTGTTGACGAGGACAAGGCTGGAGATCACTCTGTCATGCTGATTGAGTTCAAATAACAGACTGGAAGCTTCAAAAGGAGGGTGGTGCTTGGAATCGTTGTTCTTCCTCTGTCAGCCATGGTTACCTGCAAGGAAACACATGCCGTCATCATTGCTTTGCACGAAAGGGCTTCACAGGAAAGGATATTGCTGCCAGTATGATTGCACCTAAATCAACCATTTATCGAATCATCAAGAACTTCAAGGAGAGCGGTTCAATTGTTGTGAAGAATGCTTCAGGGCGCCCAAGAAAGTCCAGAAAGCGCCAGGACCGTCTCCTATAGTTGGATTCAGCTGCAGGATTGGGGCACCACCAGTACAGAGCTTGCTCAGGAATGGCAGCAGGCAGGTGTGAGTGCATCTGCACGCACAGTGAGGCAAAGACTTTTGGAGGATGGCCTGGTGTCAAGAAGGGCAGCAAAGAAGCCACTTCTCTCCAGGAAAAACATCAGGGACAAACTGATATTCTGCAAAAGGACTGCTGAGGACTGGGATAAAGTCATTTTCTCCGATGAATCCCCTTTCCGATTGTTTGGGGCATCCGGAAGAAAAAAGAAAAAGCTTGTACGGAGAAGACAAGGTGAGCGCTACCATCCGTCCTGTGTCATGCCAACAGTAAAGCATCCTGAGACCATTCATGACTGGGGTTGCTTCTCAGCCAAGGGAGTAAGCTCACTCACAATTTTGCCTAAGAACGCAGCCATGAATAAAGAATGGTACCAACACATACTCCGAAAACAACTTCTCCCAACCATCCAGGAACAGTTTGGTGACGAACAATGCCTTTTCCAGCATGATGGAGCACCTTTCCATAAGGCAAAAGTGATAACTAAGTGGCTCGTGAAACAAAACATTGATGTTTTGGGTCCATGGCCAGGAAACTCCCCAGACCTTAATCGCAATGAGGCGGGTGGACAAACAAAAAAACACAAATTCTGACAAACTCCAAGCATTGATTATGCAAGAATGGGCTGCCATCAGTCAGGATGTGGCCCAGAAGTTAATTGACAGGGGCGGCAGGGTAGCCTAGTGGTTAGAGCGTTGGACTAATAACCGGAAGGTTGCAAGTTTAAATCCCCAAGCTGACAAGGTTGTTCTGCCCCTGAACAGGCAGTTTAACCCACTGTTCCTAGGCCATCATTGAAAATAAGAATTTGTTCTTAACTGACTTGTATAGTTAAATAGAAAACATCATGCCAGGGAGGATTACAGAGATCTTGAAAAAGAAGGGTCAACACTGCAAATAGTAACTCTTTGCATCAACTTCATTTAATTGTCAATAAAAGCCTTTGACACTTATGAAATGTTTGTTATTATACTTCAGTATTCCATAGTAACATCTGACAAAAAATATCTAAAGACACTGAAGCAGTAAACTTTGTGAAAATTAATATTTGTGTCATTCTCAAAACTTTTGGCCTCGACTGTATATGTACACTCCCTTTTTAACCCCTCTCTCACATCTCTGTACCAATTCTCCCAGCTTGTTTCTTTTTCTTCGTGTTCACCGTATACCTTTTTTCTCTCTCATCTCTCCATTTTCATTTTCTTTATCTGTATTCACATGCTAACTCTCTCTCTTATCCCAGCTAGGTATTTATTTCTCTCTCTCTCTCTCTCTCTGCCCCACATTGCCTGTGTGTCTGACTGTGTGCAAATGAGAGGGAAGCTCACAGGTTGGCACCTCCCTGGGTCCATACTGGGATATCTTAACAAGGCATCCCGCCAGCCATCAATCCTGGGTCCTGTTTAGGCCCCCCACTGGATCAGAGCTCCTTTATTTCTTATCTCTACACCTTTCTCTTTCCCTCACTACCTTTCCCTCACAATTCCTCCCTTTTGTCTCCCCCTCACTTCCTAATTCTCTCTATTTCATCTCCCTCTTCCTCTCTGTCTGTCTTTCTCTTCCTTCCTTCATTTCTTCCTGCCTCTCTCTCTCCCTTTCTGACTACCTCTCTCGCCCTCTTTCCTGGCCCATGGCCTAAAGAAAGACAGAAACAGACAGGCTGAGGGCACACTGTGTTCCCTGCTGGGTATTTGTGTGGACGAGCGGGATGAGTAGCGGTGGGCACATGACTAACCCAGAGGGGAAAAGCACAGTAAAGGCCTATGGTAGCCATGGTCACATTGACCTCCCTACGGGCCTTTTGGCCACACCAAGTTATCACACTGTAACCCCTGGGTACGTATACCCCATCATAAAAGCCTTTTACATAACCCTGCAAAAGAGCAAGGGTATGCAGATATGCAGGCACACACACACACACGCACGCACGCACGCACGCACACACACACACACACACACACACACACACACACACACACACACACACACACACACACACACACACACACACACACACACACACACACACACACACACACACAAACACGCACACACACGCACACACACACACACACAGAGACACACACACACACAGACACACACACACACACACACTTACACACACATATTACAGTGAGCTCTAAAAGTATTGGGACAGTGAGTTTTTGTTTTGGCTCTGTACTCCAGCACTTTGGATTTGAAATGATACAATTTCTATAAGATTTAACTGCAGACAGTGAGCTTTAGTTGGAGGGTATTTCTATCCATATCGGGTGAACCATTTATAAATTACAGCACTTTTGGTAAATAGTCCCCCCATTTTAGGGAACCAAATGTACTGTGTCGTGTATTATAGGAGTATGAAGTTTAGTATTTGGTCCCATATTTATAGCACGCAATGACGACAACAAACTTGTGATTCTACACATTTGGTGGATGCATTTGCTGTTTGATTTCGTTGTTTCAGATTATTTTGTGCCCAATAGAAATTAAATGTAAATAATGTAGTGTGTCATTTTGGAGTCACTTTTATTATAAATAAGAATATAATATGTTTCTAAACACTTCTACATTAATGTGGATGTTAGCATTATTAAGGATATAAAGTTACAGATGGTCAAATATCATACCCCCAAGACATGCTAACCTCTCACCATTACAATAACAGGGGAGTTTAGCATTTTGGGGGGGGGGTATGACAACCTCTCACCATTACAATAACAGGGGAGTTTAGCATTTGGGGGGGGGGTATGACATTTGTGCGTCTGTAAATACCCTCAAATTAAAACTGACAGTCTGCAGTTTAACCGCATAGTCATTGTAAAGTGCTGGAATACAGAGCCAAAACAACAAAAAATGGGGTAGAGGGAAGGGGCAGCTGAACACTGATCCATCTATACTCCTCACGTAGGCCGTAGCCAAACACTTGATTTGTCTTAGTACACCAGGGGTTAAGGTTAAAGTTCATAATGATTTGTCTTTGTACACAAGGGGTTAAGGTTAAAGTTCATAATGATTTGTATTAGTACACCAGGGGTTAGTGTTAAAGTTCATAATGATTTGTCTTTGTACACAAGAGGTTAAGGTTAAAGTTCATAATGATTTGTATTAGTACACCAGGGGTTAGTGTTAAAGTTCATAATGATTTGTCTTTGTACACAAGAGGTTAAGGTTAAAGTTCATAATGATTTGTATTAGTACACCAGGGGTTAGTGTTAAAGTTCATAATGATTTGTCTTTGTACACCAGGGGTTAAGGTTCAAGTTCATAATGATTTGTCTTAGTACACCAGGGGTTAGTGTTAAAGTTCATAATGATTTGTCTTTGTACATCAGGGGTTAAGGTTCAAGTTCATAATGATTCATTATACAGTATATATACCTTCTGTCCTTTCCTTCCTGAGTTATAGTTAAAGTTGGAAAGTGCGTGTGTGTCTGTTGCTGTTTTGGGAACAGTAATGATATATGAGCACACACAGATTTACTGTGCTTGGTAACTGTTCTACTCTTCAAAGTCATAAGAGAAGCTAAACAACGGGAGTGTC
The DNA here is from genome assembly GCF_036934945.1 of Oncorhynchus masou masou. Lineage (NCBI taxonomy): Eukaryota > Metazoa > Chordata > Actinopteri > Salmoniformes > Salmonidae > Oncorhynchus > Oncorhynchus masou. The sequence goes on from NC_088227.1 coordinate 22,772,781, forward strand.
TTTATCAAGCTCTTCGGGCGATTTCAAACCAAAACCCATACAGCACATTTGCCAATGCTGGGGTGCGGTCAAGTGGGGAGAAATAAGGTGGGCGGGAGAAATATTATACTTTGTTTTCAATTGGTTGACCTTTCCGTGTTAAACCAGCATGCATTGCATCACAAATTGAAACATCCCCAATTTTCTAACAGACAGTACAACACAAACCTAGGCCATCCCAAGAGGAATTGCTAAACCATTGAGTTGGCTATGGGTACGTTCTTGTAGGAACGAGTGTGGACTCCCACTAGCACTCCCCCTACTGTATTATTACCTCATGCTTCACCGCCCCAGACAGGACAATGGCAACAATAGACAAAACAAGATATACACAAAGCAAACTTTTTACTTCATAACTATCAGCTAGATACAGTGGGGAGAACAAGTACTTGACACACTGCCGATTTTGCAGGTTTTCCTACTTATAAAGCATGTAGAGATCTGTCATTTTAATCATAGGTACACTTCAACTGTGAGAGACGGAATCTAAAACAAAAATCCAGAAAATCACATTGTATGATTTTTAAGAAATTAATTTGCATTTTATTGCATGACATAAGTATTTGATCACCTACCAACCAGTTAGAATTCCGGCTCTCACAGACCTGTTAGTTTTTCTTTAAGAAGCCCTCCTGTTGTCCACTCATTACCTGTATTAACTGCACCTGTTTGAACTCGTTAACTGTATAAAAGACACCTGTCCACACACTCAATCAAACAGACTCCAACCTCTCCACAATGGCCAAGACCAGAGAGCTGTCTAAGGACATCAGGGATAAAATTGTAGACCTGCACAAGGCTGGGATGGGCTACAGGACAATAGGCAAGCAGCTTGGTGAGAAGGCAACAACTATTGGCGCAATTATTAAAAAATGGAAGAAGTTCAAGATGACGGTCAATCACCCTCGGTCTGGGGCTCCATGTAAGATCTCACCTCGTGGGGCATCAATGATCATGAGGAAGGTGAGGGATCAGCCCAGAACTACGCGGCAGGACCTGGTCAATGACCTGAAGGGAGCTGGGACGACAGTCTCAAAGAAAACCATTAGTAACACACTACGCCGTCATGGATTAAAATCCTGCAGCACACGCAAGGTCCCCCTGCTCAAGCCATCTGGATGATCCAGAGGAGGAATGGGATAAGGTCATGTGGTCTGATGAGACAAAAATAGAGCTTTTTGGTCTAAACTCCACTCGCCGTGTTTGGAGGAAAAAGAAGGATGAGTACCACCCCAAAAACACCATCCCAATCGTGAAGCATGGAGGTGGAAACATCATTCTTTGGGGATGCTTTTCTGCAAAGGGGACAGGACAACTGCACCGTATTGAGGATGGATGGATGGGGCCATGTATCGTGAGATCTTGGCCAACAACCTCCTTCCCTCAGTAAGAGCATTGAAGATGGGTCCTGGCTGGGTCTTCCAGCATGACAACGACCCGAAACACACATCCAGGGCAACTAAGGATTGGCTCTGTAAGAAGCATCTCAAGGTCCTGGAGTGGCCCAGTCTCCAGACCTGAACCCAATAGAAAATTGAATTGAAAGTCTGTATTGCCCAGCGACAGCCCCGAAACCTGAAGGATCTGGAGATGGTCTGTATGGAGGAGTGGGCCAAAATCCCTGCTGCAGTGTGTGCAAACCTGGTCAAGAACTACAGGAAACGTATGATCTCTGTAATTGCAAACAAACGTTTCTGTATCAAATATTAAGTTCTGCTTTTGTGATGTATCAAATACTTATGTCATGCAATAAAATGCTAATTAATTACTTTAAAATCATACAAAGTGATTTTCTGGATTTTTGTTTTAGATTCCGTCTCTCACAGTTGAAGTGTACCTATGATAAAAATGACAGATCTCTACATGCTTTATAAGTAGGAAAACCTGCAAAATCGGCAGCGTATCAAATATTTGTTCTCCCCACTGTATGTGAATTGTAATGATGTAGCTAACCAGATAATATAACAGTCAAAAATGACCTAAAACAAATTCTATGCAAGATAGATGTCAATTCTTCGAGGATAGCTAGCTCACAATTCTTTGTGGCTATCTGGCTAGCTTACAGTACTAGTAGCTAGCCAGTTAGCCCTATTGACTTATTACGGGCTTGCTGTCTACAGTACGTAGGCAGATAAACATGCCAAAATTAACACAGCATGTATTTATTAACGTATGAAGATTAAATATTGTAGTCAGGCAACATATAAGATGTGAATAGGCAACATTTCATTCCAAAGTTGGAGTGTATTTTCTCTGGCTTCAGCTGAAATAATGGCTACCATTGATTTCAAGACATTTTGCGTAGTTTTTTACGTGGTTGCATCATATTTTTTTACATACTTTCTGTCGAAGTTTGCATTGATCCATGCTTCAAAATATACACAAATGGATTATGCATTTGAGAAGTGCCCTCCATCCTCCATTTAACATACTCCTACACTCCCATGCTCCAATGTGCGGTTGAATGCATTTTGACACCCTGTGTTTTTGGCACATCAGAGATAAGCCCTGGGGGAACAGAGGTGACAATGAAGGTACTGGTGGTGTCTGAGGGGCATGTGTGTAACGCTCCAGCCCTGTCCTCTCTCTCCCTCCCTCCCTCCTTCCCTAGCTCTCTCTGTAACTCTCCCCCACTCTCTCCCTCCCTCCCTCCCTAGCTCTCTCTGTAACTCTCCCCCACTCTCTCCCTCCCTCCCTCCCTCCCTAGCTCTCTCTGTAACTCTCCCCCACTCTCTCCCTCCTTCGCTCCTTAGCTCTCTCTCACTCCCTAGCTCTATGTCCCCTCTCCCACTCTCTCTCCCTTCCTCCCTCGCTCCCTAGCTCTCTCTGTCCCCTCTCCTACTCTCTCTCCTTCCCTCCCCACCTCTCTCTCCTCACTCATAGGACCTCTGCAGAAGCCTGTGGTGACAGCCACAGCATGTCAGTCCGCTACTGTGAAAGTCTTGAAATAGACATTTAACTGCCACTTAAACATTTGTGTGTATGTATGCGTGTGTGTGCCCATGCGTGTGTGTGTTCACATGTGAATAGGAGAGTGATAGGACCACCCTGGTAATAGGTTAACAGTAAAGACTGAACTTGAGAACTCATACCGGTTCGCACTATTCACAGGTGCAGTCTTTACTGGGAATGTTTTCATTTGTAAAAGTTTAACAGTCTGCGGGTGTTTGCATGTTGAAGACATCAGGCATGTCAGGGACACTTTCAGTTATACAGTGTTTGCAATTCTCGGTAAGATGTCCCTTGTTGGCATCCATACCTATGCAGGACACGTACTGTCATTGAATTACATTATGCTTGAAGTTGATCAACATGTCATAAGGGTTGAAGGCAGACCACATTAGGTTATTACTGCAACTGTGATACCACGACTGTGATGTGGTTGTCTCACCTTGTGATCTTAAGATGAACACACTAATTGTAAGTCGCCCTGGATAAGAGCATCTGCTAAATGGATAAAATGTCAATGTAAAGGGGTCATTCCATGAAAAGAGTCCTTTTTTTGTGCACCAATATTGACTTTTAAAAACCTATTATATAAAATATTATATCCTTGCACCCTTTGTGACTTCTAGGAAGATTTTAGCACAAAAACCTCAAAGTCTTCATCATCATTGTAAAGCCCTCGTTATTTTGTTGCTTTGACAAAGTAATTTCTGAAGATTATTATGTATTTTATGTGATTAGTGATTCATTTACATCTGTCCTTCATTTTAAGGTCAACCCTGTTACGTGAACTCTCATTTTAATATGGTGAAACTATTCCTTTTAAAATATTATCTTCAAAAGAAAATTGAACATCTGATAGCTAATCATAGTGTCACAAACAGGCTCGTAGCCTGTAACAAAAAGGGAGACAACATGGAGATCAAGGAATAACAAAAATATATTTATTAACTAAAGTAAACTATAAACACTGGTGTGTGTAGTCAGTAGTGTAAGTAAGTGGTTGCATGCATAGATGTGATAATGAGGGGTGTTGAAAGGTGCCAAAGCAAACAAACAAAACAGTCACAAAAATGCCACAACCAAAATCCAACAGTGTGTCTGTGTAACAGTATAGCTCACGTCCCTCTCCTCACCCCTACCTGGGCTCGAACCAGGGACCCTCTGCACACATAGACAACAGCCACACTCGAAGCATTGTTACCCATCGCTCCACAAAAGCCGCAGCCCTTGTAGAGCAAGGGGAACAACTAATTCAAGGTCTCAGAGCGAGTGAAGTCACCTTTTGAAACGCTATTAGCGTGCACCCCACTAACTAGCTAGCCATTTCACATCAGTTACATCTGCATGCAGTCTCCCCAATAAATGGGAGAAAGGCGTATTTATCCCCAGGACACACCCGGGCCCAGGTGTGTCCCATTTCGCTGACGACCCTCCTGGCTCCACCCACCGACATCCTAATAAGGAAAACAAGAGTGTAGTTGCAATTCGATGGCTCAAACACGAGACGTATGTGGCAGAGTCTACACACAATCACGGATTCCAAAAAGAAAACCATCGCGGACATCAACGTCTTGAACCCCGTTCCGCTAGCGGAACCCCTCGCCAACAGCCAATGAAATTGCAGGGCGCCAAATACAAATCAACAGAAATCTCATAAATCAAATTTCTCAAACATACAAGTATTAGGCACCATTTTACAAATGGTCACAAAAGGCACAAATAGAGATAAAATGAATCACTAACCTTTGATGATCTTCATCAGATGACACTCATAGGACTTCATGTTACAAAATACATGTATGTTTTGTTCGATAAATTGTGTATTTATATCAAAATAATCTTATTTTACATTGGCGTATTACGTTCAGTAGTTCTAAAACATGCAGTGATTGTGCCGAGAGCCACATGAATTCACAGAAATACTCATTCTAAATGTTGATGAAAATTCTAGTGTTATGCATGGAACTTCAGATACACTTCTCCTTAATGCAACCACTGTGTCAGATTTTTAAAAAACGTTACATAATCTGAGAACTGCGCTCAGAGCCCAAACCAGCCAGAGAAATATCCACCATGTTGGGTAGTCAACATTATTGATAAATAGCATTATAAATATTCACTTACCTTTGATGATCTCCATCAGAATGCTCTCTGAGAAATCGCAATTCCACAATAAATGCTTGTTTTGTTCGATAATGTCCATCATTTATGTTCATTTATGTCCAATAGCTTCTTTTGTTAGGGCGTTTGGAAAACAAATCCAAAAGCGCGATCTGGTCCAGTCGGACGAAAAGTTCAAAAGGTTATATTACAGGTCGAAGAAACTAAGTATAGAATCAATCTTTAAATGTTCAATAATGTTCCAACCGGAGGATTCCATTGTCTGTAGAAAAGCAATGGAACGAGAGATACCTCTCATGTGAAAGCGCGTGACTGAGAATGAGGCTGCAGGCAGACCCCTTAGTCAAACAGCTCTCATCCGGACCACTTCACATGAGAAGCCTGAAACAAAGTTCTGTAGAAGGTTGACATCCAGTGGAAGCCTTAGGAATTGCAAAATAACCCATATCCCACTGTGTATTCGATAGGGTGGAGTTCAAAAATGACAAACCTCAGATTTCCCACTTCCTGTTTGGATATTTTCTCAGGTTTTTGCCTGCCATATGAATTCTTTTATACTCACAGACATCATTCAAACAGTTTTAGAAACTTCAGAATGTTTTCTATCCAATACTTATAATGATATGCATATATTAGCATATATTAGCATGGGACTGAGTAGGAGGCAGTTCACCCTGGGCACGCTATTCATCCAAAAGTGAAAATGCTGCCCCCTATCCCAAATTAACCATCGCAAGGCTGCCGGCCCAGACGGCATACCTAGCCGCGTCCTGAGAGCATACGCAGACCAGCTGACTGTGTGTTTACGGACATATTCAATCAATCCCTATCCCAGTCTGCTGTCCCAACATGCTTCAAGTTGGCCACCACTGTTCCTGTAACCAAGAAAGTAAAGGTAAGTGAACTAAATGACTATCGCCCCGTTTCACTCACTTCTGTCATAATGAAGTGCTTTGAGAGACTAGTCAAGGATCATATCACCTCCACCCTACCTGTTACCCTAGACGCACTTCAATTTGCTTACCGCCCCAATAGGTCCACAGACGATGCAATCGCCATCACACTGCACCCTGCCCTATCTCACCTGGACTAAAAGGAACACCTATGTGAGAATGCTATTCATTGACGACAGCTCAGCGTTCAACACCATAGTGCCCTAAAATCTCATCAATGAGCTAAGGACTCTGGGACTATACACCTCCCACTGCAACTGGATCCTGGACTTCCTGACGGGCCACCCCCAGGTGATAAGGGTAGGTAATAACACATCCACCACGCTGATCCTCAACACAGGGGCCCCTCAGGGGTGCGTGCTCAGTCCCCTCCTGTACTCCCTTTTTACTCATGACTACACGGCCATGCACAACTCCAACACCATCATTAAGTTTGCAGATGACACAACAGTGGTAGGCCTGATCACCGACAGCGACGAAACAGCCTATAGGGAGGAGATCAGAGACTTGGCCTTGTGGTGTCAGGACAACAACCACTCCGCAACGTGATCAAGACAAAGGAGATGATTGTAGACTACAGGAAAAAGAGGACCGAGCACACCCTCATTCTCATCGACGGGGCTGTAGTGGAACAGGTTGATAGCTACTTGGTGTCCACATCACCAACAAACTAACATGGTCCAAGCACACCAAGGCAGTCGTGAAGAGGGCACGACAAAGCCTATTCCCCCTCAGGAGACTGAAAAGATTTGTCATGGGTCCTCAGATCCTCAAAAGGTTCTACAGCTGCAACATCGAGAGCATCCTGACGGGTTGCATCACTGCCTGGTATGGCAACTGCTCGGCCTCTGACCACAGGTCACTACAGAGGGTAGTGCATACGGCCCAGTACATCACTGGGGCCAAGCTTCCTGCCATCCAGGACCTCTATACCAGACAGTGTCAGAGGAAGGCCCTAAAAATTGTCAAAGACTCCAGGCACCCTAACCATAGGCTGTTTTCTCTGCAACCGCATGGCAAAAGGTACTGGAGCGCCATGTCTAGGTCCAAGAGGCTTCTAAACAGCTTCTACCCCCAAGCCATAAAACTCCTAAACATTTAATCAAACGGCCACCCAGACTATTTGCATTGCCCCCTCCCCCTTTATACCGCGGCTACTCTCTGTTGTTATCATCTATGCAAAGTCACTTTAAAAACTCTACCTACATGTACATATTACCTCAAATAACTGGTGACCCCGCACATTGACTGTGTACCGGTACTCCCCTGTATATAGTCTCGCTATTGTTATTTTACTGCTCCTCTTTAATTACTTGTTACTTTTATTTCTTATTCATTTTATTAAACTGCATTGTTGGTTAAGGGCTCGCAAGTAAGCATTTCACTGTAAGGTTGTATTCGACGCATGTGACTAATAAAATTAGATATCAAGGCACAAGGTGAGACCCAAATGCAGACACAGGAGGAAGATGGTTGGAGTCCTACAATGTTTATTAATCCAAAGGGGTAGGCAAGAGAATGGTCGTAGACAGGTAAAAGGTCAAAACCAGATCAGAGTCCAGGAGATAAAGAGTGGCAGACAGGCAGAATGGTCAGGCAGGCGGGTACAAAGTACAGAAACAGGCAAGGGTCAAAACCGGGAGGACGAGAAAAAGGAGAATGCAAAAAGCAGGAGAACGGGGAAACCGCTGGTTGACTTGGAAACATACAAGACGAACTGGCATAGAGAGACAGTAAACACAGGGATAAATACATTGGGGAAAATAAGAGACACCTGGAGGGGGTGGAGACAATCACAAGGACAGGTGAAACAGATCAGGGCATGACATTAGATTTGAATTGATCACATCGAGAGCAAAAAGCCATTGACATAAAAAACATGCATCTCGTTGTGTTGTTGTCCTCCGGTGGCTAGCTAGCTAGCTAGTTAGCAAAAATTGGCCCTTTTCTAAATTAGCCATGGATGGAGATAGGGATTTGGACTTGTGGTTTTACTTAATTCTCCGTACCGGTCAATGATTATAACGGCAATTCTATGTAGCTAGATGTAGTAGGCTAATGTTAACTAGCTGGCTCAGTGTTGCCCATGAAAGAAAGTTGGGTTAGAGTGCAAGCATTTTAGCCAGGTAGCTTAGAACGACAAAAACTAAAAGTGTGTACTGTATGACAGAGTTATAGACCGTTTAGGCAACATAAAACAGAGGAGGATGGCATTGTGTTTCTCTACAAGTACGGTGAGTCAACATGAAACAGAGGAGGATGGCATTGGCGTTTCTCTACAAGTACGGTGAGTCAACATGTTTTTTCTACTTGCACAAAACACACACACACACACACAGATATCGGAACCATGGACAGCCACATCATATTTAGCTTGTGTTGATTGGACTAAATTGTTGTCATTGTATTAGACTAAGCATTGGTGATTTGATGATGTTGAAATGTTGAAATTGAAGTGGTGTTGGAACAGTGGAGGCAGCCCATTTTTTTCTTTGTGACTTGCGGTAACTGTGATTCTATATCGATAGTTGTTTAGTAGTCCGAAAATGGCGGAAACGTTAACTTGCTTGACCATGTAACTGTTTGTTACATGCAATATTCCTTGTGGACTTCACTGGACAGAGGCAGCTTTCCAGTTTTGTGATGAAACAAAGGTGTGGTTTAATTTATTCTGCCACTGTGTCTTCTTTTTTGTCTCTGCCTTAGGCCTATATATCATGGTCGCAAGGCATATATATATATATATATATATATATATATATATATATATATATATATATATATATATATATATATATATATATATATATATATATATATATATATATATGTATAACAAGTTTATAGAGCAAACAATGTATAGGTATGCAATATGGCTTTGTTTGTGATTTTACCCATGCACCGCTACAGAATGTTCAAATTAAGTGAAATCAAAAGTTTTATTGAGCAAGTTACACTTCCCCAAAGGCACCAAAATGGTGGAACGACCCAAAATGTATTTTGTCCAATCCCTCAAACACTATTCCCTCCTGTAGGACATCTACAGTATCTTAGAAATAAAAAAAATTGACATTTTCAAATCTACTCTGACTTAGGCATAATAAACTACAGTGTACGAAGCCACCACTCTAAACCTCCTTGTTTAACCCACTTTCTGTCGTTGACACCTGGTCCCAGCCACCAAAGAAGACCAATATCACGGTCTAACTCTTTCTTATCACCGTTGGTCTGTCCACGTTGTCAGTGCCCACGTCGGCCCAATTGAGGTGTCCAGCTCAAATACCCGATCAAGGAAAACTGGGAGGACCACTAAGGGTCTTTCAGAATCTCAGCCACCCCATGAAAATAGAAAGGGGCCCAAAAACATCCCTTTGAAAGGAGATCCGGGCTAGGGGCTCGGCTTTCAAAACAAGCAATGGGAGCTCTCGTGGGATTAGTGAGTGTGTTGCCTGGCAGAGGGGACTATAATCGACCACTTTACGCGTGATGAATGATGATCCAATTTGGCTTCTGTGGAGGGGGTCTGGGTGTGTCATCGTGCCCAGTTGTCCAAAGTGGAGCGGGTACTCTGTCTGGACACACACGCACACAGGCAGCCGGTGGCAACTTAACTGGGGAGGACGGGCTCATAGTAATGGCTGAATCAAACACCAAATCTCCATGTGTGTGATAACATTCCATTCACTCCATTACAGACATTATTATGAGCCATTCTCCCTTCAGCAGCCTCCTGTAGCACACACACAAACACACACACACGAACTCACACGCACACGCACGAACACACCCATACACACACACAGACAGACACACACACACACACACACGCTTTTACTATGAGATAAACTTGCTCTAAATTCTAAATCGTAGAAACAAACTTCTCTAATCCTATCAGTATATCTATAGATTAAAACATTCTAACTTCATGGCACTTGATTCATAATAGACTACAGAGTACTGTATAAATGACAATTGGAGGTGTTTATCTGTCCAAGTCAAAGGCCTTTGATACACTAAATATTTTATTTATTTTGCAAATATGGAACAGTCTGAAATGACCCTTGAATACAAAACAAAGTGGATACAGAATGGAAGTACACTGAGTGTACTAAACATTAGGATCACTTTCCTAATATTGAGCTGCACCATCGAGAGCATCCTGACTGGTTGCATCACTGCCTGGTATGGCAACTGCTCGGCCTCCGACCGCAAGGCACTACAGAAGGTAGTGCGTATGGCCCAGTACATCACTCGGGCCATGCTTCCTGCCATCCAGGATCTCTATACCAGGTGGTGTCAGAGGAAGGCCATAAAAATTGTCAAAGACCCCAGCCACCCCAGTCATAGACTGTTCTCTCTACTACCGCATGGCAAGCGGTACCAGAGTGCCAAGTCTAGGACAAAAAGGCTTCTCAACAGTTTTTACCCGAAATCCATAAGACTCCTGAACAGGTAATTAAATGGCTACCCAGACTATTTGCATTGTGTGCACCCCCCAACCCCTCTTTTACGCTGCTGCTACTCTCTGTCTATCATATATGCACGGTCACTTTAACTACAGTGCCTTGCGAAAGTATTCGGCCCCCTTGAACTTTGCGACCTTTTGCCACATTTCAGGCTTCAAACATAAAGATATAAAACTGTATTTGTGTGAAGAATCAACAACAAGTGGGACACAATCATGAAGTGGAACGACAATTATTGGATATTTCAAACTTTTTTCACAAATCAAAAACTGAAAAATTGGGCGTGCAAAATTATTCAGCCCCCTTAAGTTAATACTTTGTAGCGCCACCTTTTGCTGCGATTACAGCTGTAAGTCGCTTGGGGCATGTCTCTATCAGTTTTGCACATCGAGAGACTGAAATTTTTTCCCATTCCTCCTTGCAAAACAGCTCGAGCTCAGTACGGTTGGATGGAGAGCATTTGAAGCCTGAAATGTGGCAAAAGGTCGCAAAGTTCAAGGGGGCCGAATACTTTCGCAAGGCACTGTATACATTCATGTACATACTACCTCAATTGGGCCGACCAACCAGTACTCCCGCACATTGACTAACGATCTGCATTGTTTCCCACCCACCACCGGCCAACCTCTCTTTTACGCTACTGCTACTCTCTGTTTATCATATATGCATAGTCACTTTAACCATATCTACATGTACAGTGGGGCAAAAAAGTATTTAGTCAGCCACCAATTGTGCAAGTTCTCCCACTTAAAAAGATGAGAGCGGCCTGTAATTTTCATCACAGGTACACTTCAACTATGACAGACAAAATGAGAAAAAAAATCCAGAAAATCACATTGTAGGATTTTTTTATGAATTTATTTGCAAATTATGGTGGAAAATAAGTATTTGGTCACCGACAAACAAGCAAGATTTCTGGCTCTCACAGACCTATAACTTCTTTCTTAAGAGGCTCCTCTGTCCTCCACTCGTTGCCTGTATTAATGGCACCTGTTTGAACTTGTTATCAGTATAAAAGACACCTGTCCACAACCTCAAACAGTCACACTCCAAACTCCACTATGGCAAAGACCAAAGAGCTGTCAAAGGACACCAGAAACAAAATTGTAGACCTGCACCAGGCTGGGAAGACTGTATTTGCAATAGGTTAGCAGCTTGGTTTGAAGAAATCAACTGTGGGAGCAATTATTAGGAAATGGAAGACATACAAGACCACTGACAATCTCCCTCGATCTGGGGCTCCACACAAGATCTCACCCTGTGGGGTCAAAATGATCACAAGAACGGTGAGCAAAAATCCCAGAACCACACGGGGGGGGGGGGACCTAGTGAATGACCTGCAGAGAGCTGGGACCAAAGCAACAAAGCCTACCATCAGCAACGGCATTGAAGATGAAACGTGGCTGGGTCTTTCAGCATGACAATGATCCCAAACACACCTCCCGGGCAACGAAGGAGTGGCTTCGTAAGAAGCATTTCAAGGTCCTGGAGTGGCCTAGCCAGTCTCCAGATCTCAACCCCATAGAAAATCTTTGGAGGGAGTTGAAAGTACGTGTTGCCCAGCAACAGCCCCAAAACATCACTGCTCTAGAGGAGATCTGCATGGAGGAATGGGCCAAAATACCAGCAACAGTGTGTGAAGACCTTGTGAAGACTTACAGAAAACGTTTGACCTCTGTCATTGCCAACAAAGGGTATATAACAAAGTATTGAGATAAACTTTTGTTATTGACCAAATACTTATTTTCCACCATAATTTGCAAATAAATTCATTAAAAATCCTACAATGTGATTTTCTGGATTTTTTTTCTCATTTTGTCTGTCATAGTTGAAGTGTACCTATGATGAAAATGACAGGCCTCTCATCTTTTTTAGTGGAAGAACTTGCACAATTGGTGGCTGACTAAATACTTTTTTGCCCCACTGTACATACTACTTCAATCAGCCTGTATGTAGCCTCGCTACTTTTAAAGCCTCACTACTTTATATAGCCTGTCTTTTTACTGATGTTTTCTTTCTTTACCTACCTATTGTTCACCTAATACCTTTTTTGCACTATCGGTTAGAGCCTGTAAGTAAGCATTTCACTGTAAGTTCTACTACACCTGTTGTATTCAGCGCATGTGACAAATAAACTTTTGTTTTGAGTTGCACCCCTTTCATCCTCAGAACAGACTCAATTCGTCGGGGCATTGACTCTTCAAGGATTTGAAAGCGTTCCACAGGGATATTGGCCCATGTTGATTCTAACAGTTGTGTCAACTTGGCTGGATGTCCTTTGGGTGGTGGACCATTCTTTATACACACAGGAAACTGTTGAGCAAGAAAATCCAACCACCATTGCAGTTCTTGACACCCTGCAAACGGTGCACCTGGCACCTACTACCAAACCCCGTTCAAAGGCACTTAAATCTTCTGTCTTGCCCATTCACCCTCTAAATGGCACAGATACACAATCCATGTCTCAATTGTCTCCAGGCTTAAAAATCCTTCTTTAACGTGTCTCCTTCCCTTCACCTACACTGATTGAAGTGGTTTTAACAGGTGACATCAATAAGGGATCAGCTGTCAGCTGGATTCACCTGGTCAGACGATGTCATGGAAAGAGCAGGTGTTCCTAATGTTTTCTACACTCAGTGTATATTATATCAGCATAGTTTTGTGACCACCACATGCTGTATAATATCCCAATTTGTAGTACAGGCTTACTATGGTAGAACTAGGGAGAACACCAGATATTATGCCATTGGCCCAGAGTCAGAGATCAATCGGAATGTTCCCCAGAGACAGGTCAACCTGAGAAGGTTTAGCTGAGGTTAGCTGAGGTGGCAAAATCATTCACTACTGTCTGACTATACACATCTAGCATATATCACACCTCTGAGATATATCATTTACACATCTAACATATACAGTTGAAGTCGGAAGTTTGCATACACCTTCGCCAAATACATTTAACTCAGTTTTTCACAATTCCAGACATTTAATCCTAGTAAAAATTCGCTGTCTTAGGTCAGTTAGGATCACCACTTTATTTTAAGAAGGTGAAATGTCAGAATAATAGTAGAGAGAATGATTTATTCAGCTTTTATTTCTTTCATCACATTCCCAGTGGGTCAGAAGTTTACATACACTCAATTAGTATTTGGTAGCATTGCCTTAAATTGTTTAACTTGGGTCAAATGTTTCGGGCAGCCTTTCACAAGCTTCCCACAATAAGTCGGGTGAATTTTGGCCCATTCCTCCTGACAGAGCTGGTGTAACTGAGTCAGGTTTGTAGGCCTCCTTGCTCGCACATGCTTTTTCAGTTCTGCCCACAAATTTTCTATGAGATTGAGGTCAGGGCTTTGTGATGGCTCTCAAATACCTTGACTTTGTTGTCCTTTGTTGCCATTTTGCCACAACTTTGGAAATATGCTTGGGGTCATTATCCCTTTGGAAGACCCAGTTGCGACCAAGCTTTAACTTCCTGACATATCTTGAGATGTTGCTTCAATATATCCACAGAATTTTCCACCCTCATGATGCCATCTATTTTGTGACGTGCACCAGTCCCTCCTGCAGCAAAGCGCCCCCACAACATGATGCTGCCACTCACTCAAGTCACGGTTAGGATGGTGTTCTTCGGCTTGCAAGCCTCCCCCTTTTTCCTCCAAACATAACAATGGTCATTATGGTCAAACAGTTCCATTTTTGTTTCATCAGACCAGAGGACATTTCTCCAAGAAGTACAATATTTGTCCCCATGTGCAGTTGCAAACCGTAGTCTGGCTTTTTTATGATGGTTTTGAAGCAGTGGCTTCTTCCTTGCTGAGCGGCCTTTCAGCTTATGTCGACATAGGACTCGTTTCACTGTGGATATAGATACTTTTGTACCTGTTTCCTCCAGCATCTTCACAAGGTTCTTTGCTGTTGTTCTGGGGTTGATATGCACTTTTCGCACCAAAATACGTTCATCTCTAGGAGACAGGATGCGTCTCCTTCCTGAGCGGTATGACGGCTTCGTGTTTCCATGGTGTTTATACTTGCATGCGTACTATTGTTTGTACAGATGAACGTGGTACCTTCAGGCGTTTGGAAATTGCTCCCAAGGAGGAACCAGACTTGTGGAGGTCTACACATTTTTTTCTGGGGTCTTGGCTGATTTCTTTTGATATTCCCATGATGTCAAGCAAAGAGGCACTGAGTTTGAAGGTAGGCCTTGAAATACATCCACAAGTACACCTCCAATTGACTCAAATGATGTCAATTAGCCTATCAGAAGCTTCTAAAGCCATGACATAATTTTCTGGAATTTTCCAAGCTGTTTAAAGGCACAGTCAACTGAGTGTATGTAAACTTCTGACCAACTGGAATTGTGATACAGGGAATTATAAGTGAAATAATCTGTCTGTAAACAATTGTTGGAAAAATGACTTGTGTCATGCACAAAGTAGATGTCCTAACCGACTTGCCAAAACTATAGTTTGTTAGTAAGAAATTTGTGGAGTGGTTGAAAAACTAGTTTTAATGACTTCAACCTAAGTGTATGTAAACTTCCGATTTCAACTGTATCACATAGTAAAACCTATATGGAAATAGCAGCCATAGCAAGAGTAAGCTAATGGTTTTTGCACAGACAACTACTGAGCTTTGGTGACACCCTTGCCCAGGGCAAAGTCAATTTAAACTATACAGTATGAACCATTAGGGAATATTCATAGTGCTGTATCTGGTGGCTCTTAAAAAAATTACTTAAGAGTTGAGAGAAGTGAACATTGCAACTATTTAAACGTAAAAAAACAAGTGAACATGACTTTGGCCAAGCGAGAAGGTAACTCTCTCACAGTGAGCTAGCAACAGTCCCAATGCAGCTCGTGCGCTGTACAGTATGATGCTATATGAGTTATGAGGTAATGTGTTCAGACAGGCTGTCTTGTTGGCTTCCTGACCTGTAGGATTCTGAGTAGAGCTGCAGGGTTTGAATCTGACCCTGTCAGTCGGTGTGCAACAGGCTGAAGGGACATCTGACCCTGTTCAAGCAATTACCACGGAGGAAGATGAGACCCCTACAACCAGCAGGAGGCCTGACAACAGATTTGGTCGTGGTGGCCCAACACCTTTTTAAGACACTTTATGTTGGTGTTTCCATTATTTTGGCCAGTTACCGGTTTCTCCCTCACACTTTCTCTCTGTCCTCTCTTCTATCCTTCATCAGACTAGCTCCATTTATTTCTGTCATACTCAATCACACACTCAAATCTCTATTAATCCATTTTGTCATTGATTTCTCTGTTTATGCTTCCACGTTACCACTGCTACAGTGCCTTGGTTAATGTAACATGCATGGTGGACGATAAACTAGAAATAATTATATGATGTAGGAGTCCAGAACTGTGTCATAGGTCGAGATATTTATGAGCATAGGAAGGTGATCATTTTTTTAATTTAACCTTTAATTTAACCAGGAAGAGCTCATTTAGGTTTGAAATCACTTTTTCAAGAGCATCCTGGATAGGCAGCACCAACTCATTACACAACTACAGACAGACAACATGACAAACTACTTTAGTAATCTAGTAAAAACCATAAAATTCACAAGAGTATAACAAAATCATAAAACAGCAAATTAAAAACATTGACAGGTCAGGGAATCAGCCTCAAAATCCTTCATCAGTGATTTAAAATCACCAATCGGGACAAGTTCTTCCAGTTTAAAAGTATTTTGTAAGGCGTTCCAAGCCGATGGCACAGAGTACATAAAAGCCCTTTTACCAAATTCAGTTCGGACATTTGGAACAGTTAGCAGGATAAAGTCCTGCGAACGAAGAGAGTACCCACCACATTTCTGAACAATAAAAATGCCCAAATAAAATGGTAGTAAACCCAAAATGGCTTTGTAAATAAAAGTATACCAGTGACTGAGGCTAGCCCACCCTGGTATACAAAGTGCAGTGGTGCGTAAGGGTTTCGCAGTTTAAAATAAATCTCAATGCGCCATGGTAAAGTGTGTCAATTGATCTCAAACACCGAGTGGAAGCATAAAAATAAAATATCCCCATAGTCTAGTAAAGGCATAAATGTAGCTGATACTCGCCTCCTGGCTTCAAAAGAAAAACAGGCCTTATTCTTAAAATAAAATCATAGCCGATGGGTGACATCTGAGTTATTAATGTTCCTGTTTTCACAGTGGGATGCCATCGGAGTATTAATGGTTTAAAGCAGATGATGGTTACAGTAGAATGAGGTCACGCTGGTTCCTATTGGGCCGAGACTACAGACACGTCTGTGAATCTGACCGCATCCATGTCTGTTCTACCACTGGAAATAGGCTGCCAACAACCACACACACACATGCACACACACAAACGAATGCATGCATGCACACACACGTACGCAAACTTACAGGCACGCAAACTTAACTCTTACCTAATGGAAATTTGGTTTTAATAGATGGAATAGATAAATCGACCAAAATAGAATGGATTAGTTCAAACGTGTCTCAACGTATCAACAGAACATAACTCACAATGTAAGGAATACACAGCCCCTAAGCATTAAACAAGAAATAACAGTCCCATCCCAAGCAAAACAAGGTTGCAAAGAATAACACACACAAAAACAATTGTGCTCTTGAACTACAGGGTGGTGGGAGTCAGATAGACAAGAACAATCCAACTATTCCTGTAGGACTGGGGGTTGTATCCCGGTGTATTGCATGCAGAGAGAGGGGGCACATGATAGGGTGTAGACTACATGGGTTATGGGAGAGTTAAATTACTTTTGCCTGTCTTCCCTCTCTCTCTGTCTCCCCTCTGTCTGCCTGTCTGTCTGTCCATCTGTCTCTCCGTCTGTATTCAGGGCTATGTCTGGCCTAGTGCATACGTACCTAAGATGACCTCTTTTACCACGTTCTCTTTCATCATCCCTATTTTTTTCCATCCCTTCCTCTCTCCCACTGATTGCTCACTCACTCATCATCCTTCTTTTACTCTACCTCTTTCTCCACCCCCCCTCTCTTCTTCCTATCTCTCATTGCTCTCTCTCACTTTCTCATCTTCCTGTCTCCTTCTCTCACTCCCTCCCACTCCAACCACCTCCCTTTCTCCCTCTATCGGTCTTCCTCTTTCCTCCTCCATCATCACTCTCTCTTTTTCTCTCCCCATGTATCTTTCACATTGGCATCATAAGACCCAAGTGTGTTGAATTTCTATATTTATCACCCGGTGACCATAATAACATCTATATACAGTAGGTCTTTCACATGGCTCTCATCTAAAATGTCTAATTGTATTACATACCACGGCAGGAAATGTATTATTTTTTTTATAAAATCTTGAAAAAACTGTTTTATATGTTCAGCCAGTAGAGGTCAGAGTTGTCTCTTACTTGCCATAAAAAAACAATTGTTGGCATATGAGAACAACAATAACTACAACAATGACAGTGTCTATCATAAATGAAAGCTAAATAAATACAAGTACAAACTGAATGTCTGAGAACACACTGTGAGAATGCTATTCATTGACTACAGCTAAGCGTTCAACACCATAGTACCCTCAAAGCTCATCACTAAGCTAAGGATCCTGGGACTAAACACCTCCCTCTGTAACTGGATCCTGGACTTCCTGACGAGCCGCCCCCAGGTGGTGAGGGTAGGTAGCAACACATCTGCCACGCTGATCCTCAACACTGGAGCTCCCCAGGGGTGCATGCTCAGTGCCCTCCTGTACTCCCTGTTCACCCACGACTGCATGGCCAGGCACGACTCCAACACCATCATTAAGTTTGCTGACAACACAACAGTGGTAGGCCTGATCACCGACAATGATGAAACAGCCTATAGGGAGGAGGTCAGAGACCTGGCCGGGTGGTGCCAGAATAACAACCTATCCCTCAGCGTAACCAAGACCAAGGAGATGATTGTGGACTACAGGAAAAGGACCACCGAGCACGTCCCCATTCTCATCGACAGGGCTGTAGTGGAGCAGGTTGAGAGCTTCAATTTCCTTGGTGTCCACATCAACAACAAACTAGAATGGTCCAAACACACCAAGACAGTCGTGAAGAGGGCAAGACAAAGCCTATTCCCCCTCAGGAAACTAAAAAGATTTGGCATGGGTCCTGAGATCCTCAAAAGGTTCTACAGCTGCAACATCGAGAGCATCCTGACCGGTTGCATCACTGCCTGGTACGGCAGTGATGCAACCTCGAACCGCAAGGCACTTCAGAGGGTAGTGCGTACGGCCCAGTACATCACTGGGGCAAAGCTGCCTGCCATCCAGGACCTCTACACCAGGCGGTGTCAGAGGAAGGTCCTGAAAAACGTCAAAGACCCCAGCCACCCCAGTCATACACTGTTCTCTCTACTACCGCATGGCAAGCGGTACCCAAGCCATAAGACTCCTGAACAGGTAACCAATGGTTACCCGGACCATTTGCATTGTGTGCCCCCCCCAAACACTCTTTTATGCTGCTGCTACTCTATGTTAATCTTATATGCATAGTCACTTTAACTATACATTCATGTACATACTACCTCAATTGGCCCGACCAACCAGTGCTCCCACACATTGGCTAACCAGGCTATCTGCATTGTGTCCCACCACCCGCCAACCCCTCTTTTTACGCTACTGCTACTCTGTTCATCATATGTGCATAGTCACTTTAACCATACCCACATGTACATCCCATCTCAATAAGCCTGACTTACCGGTGTCTGTATATAGCCTTGCTACTCTCATTTTCAAATGTCTTTTTACTGTTTTAAAGAATAAGGTTGTAACATAACAGAATGTGGAAAAAAGGCAAGGGGTCTGAATACTTTCCGAAATGACTGTATGTTCTGTTGCTGGAGGCGTCTATCATTACGCAGCTGTCACGAATAGAGATTTGACCACACAGGCCATACCACGGACGCACCCACTTACATCACCACAGACTCTGGTGGTTATCTTTGAGCAGGGCAAAGCTGCTGAGAAGACTGCAGGAGCACCGTGTGGGTGGAGTTAGACATCACATACACAGATTTGCAGGTGCAGCGAAATGCTTGTGTTTCTAGCTCCAACAGTGCAGTAATACCAAGCAATAACATAAAAACCAATACACACATAATCCATCAATAAATATTAAATAAGTTATATAGGATTAGACATGACTGGAACACAGTATATACATATAACACTATTAAAGTGACCAGTGTTCAATGACTATGTACAGTTGAAATCGGAAGTTTACATACACTTAGGTTGGAGTCAATAAAACTCCACAGATTTCTTGTTAACAAATTATAGTTTTGGCAAGTCGGTAGGACATCTACTTTGTGCATGACACAAGTCATTTTTCCAACAATTATTTACAGACAGATTATTTCACTTATAATTCACTGTATCACAATTCCAGTGGATCAGAAGTTTACATACACTAAATTGACTGTGCCTTTAAACAGCTTAAAAAATTCCAGAAAATTATGTCATGGCTTTAGAAGCTTCTGATAGGCTAATTGACATCATTTGAGACAATTGGAGGTGTACATGTGGATGTATTTCAAGGCCTACCTTCAAACTCAGTGCCTCTTTGCTTGACATCATGGGAATATCAAAAGAAATCAGCCAAGAACTCAGAAAAAAAATTGTAGACCTCCCCAATCTGGTTCATCCTTGGGAGCAATTTCCAAACGCCTGAAGGTACCACTTTCACCAGTACAAACAATAATATGCAATTATTAACACCATGGGACCACGCAGCCGTCAAGACCGCTCAGGAAGGAGACGCGTTCTGTCTCCTAGAGATGAACATACTTTGGTGTGAAAAGTGTAAATCAATCGCAGAACAACAGCAAAGGACCTTGTGAAGATGCTGGCGGAAACAGGTACAAAAGTATCTATATCCCCATAAAACGAGTCCTATATCATGAACCTGAAAGGCCACCCAGCAAAGAAGAAGCCACTGCTCCAAAACCACCATAAAAAGCTTATCCACAGGCATCAAGATCCACACACCAAGTGAATCCAGGGAAACATCTACACAATTTTCATCCAATCGGTTTCAGTTTGCAAAACAATTCCCTCATTTTCCTGCTGCTTAGTCATTCTGTATGGTCAAAGGCAGGAGGAATTGAGTAACTCACATGTTTCAATCCAAACAAGTAGTGCCTTTGTCATGCAAAGGTTTCTGCTTTATACTTGATGAAAAGACGTTTGTCTCATGCCAGGTAACCACAGGTTAACCATCTTTTCCCATCAACATCCGTTTCATTTAGTAATTTTTCATCTGAGTGAGGAAGTCTCCTGATATAGCATTTCCACCTACTGCGCTGATGTTAGAATTGTCTTAATTGACCTGCCTGGTCAAAAATATTTAATAAAAAAAACCTTGCGGGTGTAAATTCACAATGCTGAGTCACAACACTCATGCAACACTGAGCATATTGTAAGTCATATGTAATAGGTATCACCTTCCAATAATTGTCATATTCCCATTAAGTTACCAATAAAATTGAACTCATGACTTTTTCTTTATTGTTTGAGAAAACACAGTTAAACAATGAGACCACACACATATGTTAAATCATATTAAATAAGTCAAAAATACTTTGTTGACAGAAGAGTTCAAATAATAGGTTCAAACTTCAAAACAGACTCATTAACACTCACAATACATCTCCCATCCACTGTTTCCATAGAATACTAGAACAAGTCATAGAAATCGTCACTCGTCTCTAGGGTCAAGACCTCTCTACCAGTAGGCTCTCATCACCTTTCACACACACAACACAAGCACACACTTTTTATATTAAGATGGAATATGACCTCAATACAGACAAAAGAGCACGCACACACACACACACACACAATAGAGATGAGAAAATACATTTCTTACAGCAAAAAACAATGTACAACAAAACAATAATTATTTTTTGTCTCCGGTTAGAGATGGGATGCTACATTTAAAAGGTTAAGTCCCCTCCAAATCTCAAACCTTTATCATTTCACCATTTCTCTTCAAATATTTATTACCAACGCAAATGGTTACAGTGGCAGACAGTGGAGCAGTATGGGCTATTTCATTGTGTGCAATGTTGCATAATCTTGCTGGCTGACATATTATTATAAACTATTGATTAGCATATGTGCCTGACTGAACAGTATATGTAATGGAAATGGCTGATCTGCTATCTTCCCCTGGGTTCTTCACTACCACCATGGGCATGAAGTGAATGCGCTTTTTTGCTGAGCCGGGATGAGTGCAGAGACAGTGGTCCAGTTGTGGTCACACCTCAGTGACACTGCACTGACCGTCAGGGCTGCGTGAGCGCACAGTAAGGCCTCCGCCAGAGGACCCACCACCAGGTGGCAGTCTGTCAGGCTGGACCTCCCTGAGCCACCGCTGTAAGAGTCTGTATCTGGTCCTCCGTCGAACTCCTACTTCTCGTCCCCTCCTCTCCTGGTCTACCTCATCACCACCACCATCCTCATCCTCACTGCTACCAGATGCTGACTCGTACGCCTGGCTCATGCTTAAAGCTACCTCTTCATCCTCCTCTTCTTCCCCCTCTGGTTGGCTGATGAGGAGCTGGGACAGAGAGTCTTCCAGGGAGATGAAGGCTGGGGTGGCAGGGTGGGCCCCCAGGACTGTAGGGGGTCTGACAGGAGGAGCTGGGATGAGAACCCCTGAGCGACCTGCCTGTGACCGTCCAGTCACATCCTCCCCGTCAGCAGAGCTTGACCGCTCCACTGTCGCTGTTGTGACCAGAACAGCTACCATGGCCACTACTGGTGGGGCGGGGTCAGGGTCCAGTCTGAGTCCGGCTACACCCTTTTTGGGAATGTCCACCATGTCACGCTTCATGCGGCGGCGGCGACCGTGCTCGTTGCGGCGGTACTGCACCATGTTCTCCAGGTCAGCCACGTATAGGAAGCCAGCAATCAGCATCTCGGCACGCTTCCTGCCCTTGGCCAAGGCGTCCTCCAGCTCACGGCTGGTCCTCTCGTCATACTGCCACCATCCATTCCTCCCCTCGTAGTACCAGGCAGTGTCTCGCCCAGCGTTGCTCGGCCCGGCTCCTCCTCGCCCCCCTGTAGCTGCTGCCTTCAGCTCCTCTGGGGACAGCAGGGTGGGATGCTCCAGGAAGTCCTCAGGTACTTCCTGTCTGCAGAGAGCACAGCGCTTGCTGTGCCAGGAGGCTCCTTTAACGCACAGGAAGCAGAAGATGTGGCAGCAGGGCAGGCGAACCGGGTAGACACAGGTCTGGAGGCAGATGGCACACTCCGGCAAAGGGTTGGCCGAAGGTTTAGGGGAGGTGGGGGAGTCACCAGTACAGGCGTCCCCTCCATCTTCCACCTTAGAGGACACAGAGTCCACAGTGTGGTCTACCTCACCACAGCTCGCCATGCTGAGGGGGGAGACAGTTAAGCTAATGCTGAGAGACAGAAAAAGACAGTCCTGCAGACTAATTTTAAGCAATATTCTCAGCTCCCAGTTGAACAAAAATCACATACAAGCTGTCACGAGAGACTCAATTAGCAATATGCCTAAATATCTAAAAATGTGAATTTCAGATGATTTAGCTGGCTAGAATATTTTGTGTCAATCATATTGCCCTAATTACGATGATTGAAAAAAAATGAACTACTTACTCTCTCAAGCGAAGTTACTGGGATGACATCAGGGTCAATTATGTATTCTCTCAAAGTTCCTCTCTATGGAAAAAAATATTGTTGAAAAGAGACAGGACTCAGGAATCGGTTGAGAGATAAAAACACGGGTTAGCTATAATTAGAGAGGGTAGGTTGCTATAACGTTAGCCATCTTGCTAATCTAAAGCGAACAGGACAATCACCATAAAGAACATAGCTAGCTACTAAATAAACACATCAATAGTATGATGTTGCCATCAAACTAGTTAGCTTCTGTACAGTAGCCATTTCTTGTTCGACAAGCTTTTGCTTTCAAATTACTGTTAGCTTCGGAGGCCACAGTTGTCAGTGACACACCGCTTGACCGTCTTCTACCTCGAGCGAATTTCCTCCACACTCACCTGTCATGAATAGCGTTTGACCATCGCTCAGTGATGTTTTTCGATCATTCGCAAATTATTGATCGTTTCCGACCTATAAACGCTAGCTAATCACTAAAATATATTCTACCAAAACAAAGCAAAATACTGACGTTCCTGCTCCTTCCGTGTATTCATACACCTAACGGGATGACGTTGCGTGGTCTGTCCGCCACCTCAAGCGTCGGAGGAGGTTGATCATACAGCGTAACGTGTGGGTGGTTTTATTTGTCAGCTTCTCCTCGTGGCTATGACCACATCACAACCATGATCAAATTGGCATTAACACATGGCCTCATGTATTATTGCTTGCGTATATCATGTGGGTGCTTATATTTGTCCTGTTTCACACATGTACACGTGTGTCAGCTATTATATACATGTGTGAAATGGAAGTGTTTTTTGATATCCCAACTCCCTGTGACACCCTCGGAGAATAGGGTCACGGCCAGCCATTATCAGAAACGAACATGGAGCAATCAAGTTTAAGTGCCTTGCTCAAGGGCACATCGAGCTATTGAAAACTCTAGGCAGCATTATGCGTTCTCCTTACAGTTCTCAGGCATGAGCTTTTCCCACGACTGCCTCATGTGAACTACAATCCCGACTCTGTGTTTTAACGTTTTCATTGCTTGCAATACCGCTTTCGAAACATATGGCCCTTATCTTTCATCGGCGAGAAAGTATCCTTCAACTAAAAAAGTTACACTTACAGTAGCAGTTTTGCACAGATCCATACAGCTATGAGTGTCTCCAACCGAAAAAACGACACTTCCCGAGTTGCACATGTACATTACACACAGGTGTTCGGAGCATGCTAGATAGCTGTCTGTTTTCCATAAACAAGCGCTGTAACATGGAGATATGGCGGTATGAGAACACTAACCCTAACTGTACCAATGTGTGTATCAATTTAACCTTGTATTTTCTTCTGCTATGGAAGATAATGTCCTTATGCTGCCAATAATTTACAGCAAGCGACGCTTGTTACTGTTCAGATTGAACATCCCCGTACAGAACACGCTTTCATCAAATTACTCTTATGTGTAATGTAATGGAACTGAGTCATGATCAAGGGCTAGGGCACATCGACAGATTTTTCACTTTATCGGTTTAGGGATTTGAACGCTCCAACCGCTAGGCTACCTTCCGCCTTAATGTAGAAGAAAATGTATAGAACATATTGTATAGAATGTGTTTTATTTAGCTAGCTATAGACATCTTTGGAGTAGGCTTTCCACCTAAACGTTTTTTGGTAAATTTTTTAAAATTCAGTCATGTTTGTGAAGACAATATATTGTAGTTTACTATAAAATCTCCTACACAAACATTTTATGTAGGTCTATAACAATGATTGCAATCATGAAAAGGAATCAATAGTTTCAATTTGACTTGCTATACAGAGAAATGCTACACATGTAGAACAAGTGGGCTAGCCACCATCATGATAGAAAAACAAAAAAACTCATTAGAAAAACACACTTGCTTTTTGAACACTGTTCAATTCAGTCCATATCAAGTTAGTGACCTTTTTCCTGGAATGGATCGTGTGGGTGACATGTCGTAATGAACAAAAAAATGTTGAACACAAAATTCTAGAGCAGATGATAATGTTATCTTCTCCAAGGTCTCTCAACCAAGGCAGGTCAACAGCTGGTCACAAACAGAGGAATAAATTGTTGCACACTTTTCCTGACTACAGAAAGGACTGAGGTTCAGGCAATGGAGGTCTCTCTTTCAAACCAGTTAATCCAGTCCCCCTGTCCTTCCATCCTGTTTTGGATCACATCTGCCACTTGCTATTATTTTGCTCCCACCAATGATCTTGCATCAATGTTCTGTTGGCCTAATGCCTTTGCCATCTGATCTTCCTGTGGAAAGGGAGAGGACAATGCAAGATGTGTGAAAACTGAAATAAGTCAAACATTTCACTTTGATCACCAGTATACCTGGACTCGGTCTCCTTTTGATGACACATTTCCTCCACTCTTTGACTTTGGGGCAGGGGTCGCCGTACAGGGTGGGGTGCCGTAGGACCTCTCGTCTTCGTACCTCCACAAAATTCATGTAGTCCCTCCCTCTCCGAAAGCAGAGGCCCCAGTCTCCCCATTCTCCCACCTGACAGTGTACTGAGAGAGAGATGGGGGGCATGACATTGTAGGGTAGATAGATACACAAAATGTACACTCAAATTTGCATTGTAGAGTGATCGATCAATGATCTATTGGGATGGCTGGAATGGCATGTACAGAGATGGGGGAACACAGAGAGTCACTAACCATGAGAAATGCACTCCATGAGCTGTCTATCAGGCTCAAACCCCCCTGGGCAGGTATGGTGGCACTGGCCATGCAGGAGGTACAGTCCTGCTCTACACCTGGTGCAGGTGTTCCTCGTCACACACACCTCACAGCCCACTAGACAATCTGGGACGGAGGGACATAGACGTTAGAGACGCATTTCTATATAGATCTCTCTCCCTACCGTAAATATGTACTTTATAGGTCTTCTTCCACAATGTGTGATTTTGATGCATCCAAGCCCAGATTCTTGGCCGACCAATACTGGATCTTATTAGTTTTAGCCAGACTTTCAACACATTATGACTATGAAGGAAGATCACAGTTCAGCTGTAGTGTAATAGACTTACCAATGCACTCTCTTAGTGCAGCGTTTGGGGTCAGGCCCTCAGGGCAGCTGTTCTCACACCTCCCTCTGTACAGGTAGTGGCCCTGGTGACAGTGAGTGCAGAAGTTCCTGTTGAAGCAGGAAACACAGTCCTCCCTGCACTCTGAGACACAGACAGGGACCATGGTTAGAGTGGATACATGATCAGGACATTACACTGTGTATGACATTATTATCACAACACTCCATAAGAATGTCGGTGTTGTTCATCCATCACATGACTCACTGGTGCAGGTGTTGACATGTGGGGAGCGTGTCCCATAGTGACCTCTGGGGCAGGATAGCAGACAGGTCCCCCTCTCCCGCATCCCATCATGCTTCAAGTGGAAGAAGAGGCGGGGCTTACAGGACAGGCAGCCGTTTAACGCTGAGCATGTCAGGCAGCCAGCATGACACAACCTGCTCACCACTAAGCTACCTGGAGAGAAGAGCTGGTGTTATGGCTGTGTGTGTCTGTCTCTCTCGCTCTTTCACTCACACACGTGTGTATGTGTTCCTGCATAAGAGAGGATGCAGTTACATGTCTTGAGCACATGCATGTGAAATTTGGTCAAACTTGAATCCCATACAACTTCAGTCTTTTTTGGAAGAACGACATTATCACAAATCATTATGCTCTCTACTCAATGTATACAGCCAATCTCATAAACCTGAGTAGTGACTTACTATACCTGGCACATTAATGTTCCAAGAATAGAAACTGGAGGTTTATCAAACCCTCAGCCAAACAATGTGTTGTATGGTTCACATAGTAAGCCAACGCGTATAAACCATGAAAATATACGACCGCATTTTCCCCCCGAAAGTAAAATTGACTGCACCCACATAGTAATGTCCATGCTTTTACACGCAGAACAGGTGTCCGCATTTCAATCAGGTCACATCAAAATGTGTCGGTTGACTACTTACGTCTGTGTCGTGGATGTCTTGAGAAATATTGTCCGTTAAGATCCATGAAGTGCAGAATCCAAATCAGAAATGGTACCCAAATTAGCATTTTTACCCTCTTTGGAATTAAGGTTATTTGTCCAACAGCTAAGTCACCTTTTGATGTAAATAAAATACCTGAAAAATATTTCCCCCCCAGAATTGTGTTAAAAGAACATCATCCACAATGGTCCCAACCCCAGTATGCACGCTAGAGAACAAATCTGTTTTCCAGAAGAAAAATCCAAGAAAAATTCCATGAAATCACCCATGCCGTCAGAATCCATAAGGAATGAAAACATCTCAGAACATCATGATAGTCGCACCTCAAACCTAATGCAAGGTTTTGGGTTAGCAGCGAGTTTGCTTTCTCCCCTTCTCTCGGTCTCACTCACAAACTCATTTTCTCACACACATACACCTGTTCTCAATGCAAAAGTTGTCATATTCAAGTAAGCACTTCAAGTAAACCTATTAACTTGTATTGTCCTGTTGAGTCTGCTTCACCTACTTGGGATTCTCCTCATCTGCATAGATACCTTCATCATTCCACAGCCACATGTCTTCCCCCATTCTAATGAAAAGAGGATGACTGGGTGACTATGTGTAAGAAATATGTCAGTGCATTTGGTTTCATTTAAAACAGAGGAGCATAAGTGCACTTGTGAGTCACCTCACAGATTTTACACCGGGCACTCTGTCAATGTCACCCTGGCAGCTTGGATTGACTGAGAAAATATAAACTTCAAAAAGAAGCCGGATTCCCCTTGTATCTACATTTCCGACGATACATTGCTGACTGAAAGCTTGACGACTTTTCCCTGAAGTTTATGCCCCAAAACTATGCTGAGACTGTGTGTTTCAGATTAACTCAGAAGTGAATGTTACCAGAAAACTAAAACCAAACTCTCAAATACAGAGCGACTTTCTAACGTCCGACAAGAAAACAAAACAAAGCTGAAGAACAGATAGGACAGGAAGGTGTCAGAAAGCATCAACCATCGCCACTTCTGTTCGCTATGGGTAACAGGCAAAATCCACACACACTTCCAAAGGGATAATTGTTTGGAATCCCAGTTTACATTATGGCCTGGGAACCACAAACCGATGCAAAAACCACCCGACAGACTTGCCTTTGTGTCTTTTACATGGAAGAAGTGTTCTCTCGCTCAGAAACTCTTTTAATTTGTATATGACTATCAGCTAATATCCTGTTTACTTCACCTAGAGCTCATCTGAACAACACAATGTATTTATTGTCTGTTAGCTAGATGGACACCATAGTGCTTTTTTTGAATGTGCTTCTCAACAGGGGAGGGGGAGATTAGTAACATCTCATCTAAAGTTCTACTTCTGGTTTCTGGAAAAATGTCAAAAATGGTATCAGAGGGAGCATTCATGGGGTTGACGTTGCAGGGGATTTATCTGTTGAGACAAAAGCCAAAGACGCTGCTAGACTGGAGCTGGATGAGTCTAAGACCAAATTGAAAACAGGTTCTCCTATACCCACACACATTTTTACATTAAAGAAAATTACTACTTTATTTCACCAGTGAAATTACAGAAATGTTCACATGTTGTTCCCTCAAGGACAAGATAACACTGATATTAAGACAAAACAGAACAGAGCTCCCTCTTCTAGATGTATAAATATGCTTTCATGCAGTGTTGGGAAAATCATGTTTTTGTCTTTCCAGTTCCCAATGAACATCTTTTTTTTTACCCTACATCTGCATCTGGACCCTGAACATGAGCTGCTCTGCTGTAAGTGTCTTACTGGAGCAGCGTGCAGGAGCTGATGAAAGTAAGGGGAGCCATGTGAATCTGTGGGTCAGTGACAGTAAGGCTAGGTAGCCAGCGGGTGGGTGGGCTGTCACGGGCAGACAATGGGACTGTCGGGGTCAGAGGGGTGGGGTTCCACACCCAGAAACCCCCCTACATCACTGGAACGCCAGATCAGATTCAGAGGAAAACAAATCGCTAGAGCGGGAGGCACATCAACCCAGCTGTGGGGAGGGTGGGGGGGACACACACACACACAAAAAGGTCCTGGATAAATGAAGATGTCTTACACAGGCAGTTAACCATTGAAAACCATTGTCAGTTCCGGTCTACTTAAGGGGTGCCTCCCCCAAAGACACCAACATGATAGCAGCCGGGTCTGGTCTACTTAGTTCATTGACTAGAACAAATTAGTTGGGGGGGTGGCTTAGATTGTTGGTTTTCTGCACTGCCTTAGGTTGTTGGTTTAACATGTCAACCACCAAAATATGATTATGCATGAGGATGAGCGCAGGCATAGCATTAAAAACAGAAACTTGATGCATCTGTCCATTAGTATAATTACAGTGCATTTTTTCTCAATGTTATTCTCATAATATACCTGATTATAACAATGTAGAAACCACCTAAAGGGCTCTATAAGATTACTACCAGATAAGTGTCTTCTTGAGCAATTTGATAGGAAAGTGAACACATACCACACATGTCAAGTGCCATGGCTTCTGAAAACCCTGTGATAAAAGATGAGTGAGATAACATCTCGACACGCGGATAATGTATGTAGCGTGAAGAGGTGAGGAATTTGGGAGAAGTCTTGGCGGCAGGCCAATGCTTACTGAACAGTTTGAAGCATTCAGCCTGAAGCTCTGACCACCATGACAAACTGTTAGGGAAAGAAGATGGAGGCCTGAGATAGGACAAGGCTCTAGGCCAGGGTTATTCAAAGCTTACCGTACGAGGTCCAGAGGACTGCTGGCTCTTGTGCCCGATAATTAATTGTACCCACCTGGTGTCCCATGTCTAAACCAGTCCCTGATCAGACGGGAACTAGCTTTGAGGTTCCGATTTTAATTTGGAGGGCTCTCTAGCATTTCATTAATGCTACATCTTTATAACAGAGAAAATGATAAAGGCACTGGGTGAATATCACTCCTCAAAAGATAAAGAGGCACCATTTTAGTTCCCTGTCAGAAATGTATGACAGGAAACAAACTCTGGTCAGCCTGATGGAACATGGCAGGGGTGACGAGGACTACACCAAAGAGATTTACAGGACACAACATTTAATTGGACAGCATATAAAAGTGTTCCAAAATACTCTGCATTGTGCAAATTCTAAATGGCAGACAAAACAGATGAAATGCAAACAGATAAAGACTAGCGACTGAAGAAAAGTAAAGACTAAAGATTCAAACTAAAGAAATTAAAAGAAAATACAGGTTAAATTTATAATTCAAACAAATTTGACTTTAAAAAAGCCTTGTAAATCGGTTGTTGAATCATGTTGTAGAAAGGTCTCTCCACTTCACCCTCTGGCCCGTTTCAGAAGTTTCTAAGGAAAGACAATCAAAACATCAATGAGATTTTAAAAGTAGCATGATAAGATGTTATTTTTCACATTCAAAGTCATGAAACATAACTATGACAAATTAACTTAAGGAATAGGACATCTACAAATGTAGGATATCCTACATGACTCACTATGATGATATCTGTCATGTCTATACAGCAACCACAGGAATTTGCCCCTCTGTCTATAAAGGATTCAAAAAAAAGGCAACATGTCAATAACCTCATTTACATCATTCTGATCTGAAAACCCAAGGTAGCCAAATATTAGATGTTTGATTAATGATTTCATTATTTAAGGGCATTCCATAGCGAAGGCATTCGACATAACTCATGGTCCAATGACCGTACCTGCTAGCAGCATGTGTCCCCGGTCCTAAGCTAGATTCCATAATCGGTAGACGGTTCTATTAAATCCAGTTTTTAGATGCTACGCTCCAAAATCTAATATGTATGCTAATGTTTTTCGCACACCGGTCTGTTATCTAATAAGTCCGGCAAAACAGGTAGGTGCTGCCCCACATGAGAAATAAAGGAAATGTGTGCACGCAAAGCTAGACATTGGCATCCATATTACATTTTGATTTGGGGAGGGGGTAGCATCCTAAAAGCTGGATTTAATACTTTCTTGTACACTGCTCGGCAATGCAAACCGCGATTCTACAATCAGAACCGTCTACCGATTATGGATGTAGCTTCGAACGCGGGACATATACTGCTGGCTGGTAGTCATTGGACCATGAGTTATCTGACCAGGGTTGCCATGTCCACAGTTTTCCGCAATTGGGCTATTTTGAAAACGATGTTATAAATGTTTTGGTCAGTTTTTTTGTTGCTCCTTTTAAATTACACCATGGCATCTCTCTGGGGGGGTCTGTGTGCTTGGAGAGAGGGCTGCTGCATGCAGCTGAGTCACAAGTGAGAGGAGAGCAGCACACGCATCATGGCAAGAAAGAAAGGCAGTACTAGCTAGCGAATATGAAGCCACATATTGGATAAATGTGGCAACTCCTGCTGGAGCAATATCTTTTGGGCCTAGTTTTCAGTTTTAACTAAACATGGCAATAGTCACTATGGAAAGCCCTTAGACCTCATTGTTATTGGTATATTGGCGATCAAACAATTGAATGTGGATCCCACCACCTACTATGCAGGATGGAAACCAGATTCCACCAAAAAAACTGAACTACCAAATAATAAATACATCAGCCAACTTTGTTAAAAATAAATCAAATCAAACAGATACCTACATAGGCTCAAGGGAAACCTGGGAGGGCGTGTCTTCCGGCGCCAGTACCCCTTGCAAGTCTTTCGATGTAAAATCTTTGTCTCAATCTTTCCTGCTGCAGCCACAATAATGTCTAGTTTCTTCAACTTCTTTGAGACTTGTGCAGTACAGATTATAACTGTGGCAATGAATGCAACAAAATCCACCACAGTAAACATTGACTACAGGCTGTGTTGTATCCAATACCATCTCTTCACTAGCACCACTTATTTTCTCAATTATTTTAAAAATTGCCGCCACATAGGAGTTTTGATTGACCGCTAACTTTTGCTACCTCAATTTCTTCACCCTTACAGGGCACTCAGGATCCCACCACAATTGCAACACCATCATCCTTTTACACACCTTTCTTCACTATGCTCTGTCTGCACACACTTGAAACATGGCCAAATCTTTTACAATTCTTACACTACAATACAAAAGCTCTTACAGCATAACTTACATAACCAAGCTTCACATGCTTAGGTATTTGCTCTTTATCAAAAAACAACAGGACCAGACTATCTTTCTCCATTCAACCACTCCCATCTTAATTAAATCAGAGGTCTAATATTGGGCTACTGGCCATGCTATTTCAGAGTTAATGAAGGCGAGGAGGCCCTTTACAACAGGATTGTCAAACTCATTCCATGGAGGGCTGTCTGCTGGTTTTTGTTACTTTCAATTTGTGTCTAATTAAGACCTAAACAACCACACGAGGGGAGTTCCTAACTATTCAATGACCTTATTGATCAATCAAGTACAAGGGAGGACTGAAAACCCGTAGACACTCCGCCCTCCATGGAATGAGTTTGACACCTGTGCTTTAGACCATTGAAATGCACACTGTGTGTCCTACCACCAATGTTGTTCAGTAACCAATACCTTGGATACTGCTTTTACAGTCGCAGATTTCTCCCCAAAAGCTTTGGTCCTCGCCTCTTCTGCGAGGCTATGCAGAAACGGCAGCACGTTCAGCTCGACCTAGGAGAGGAACATTCCGTTTCAGACACCGATGGTTAACTATCCTACTACAGTAGCTGGTTAAGCTAAGTTACAAAACTAACGTTAGCTATGTTTGCATGTACCTTAAAGCTATTCGTTTGAAAACAATATTTAACGTTAGCCTCGCTGGCTAGAATTGTTAGTAACGACAGCTACGATGGCATTTTCAAACATACAATTTCATCTGCGGCTGTGCCTACACGAATGTGGGCTTTCTTCTTCATTAGAGACTTTAATGTCTTGGGTACCCTTTTCAACATATTGCTAAATTACTTATCCTCAAAACAGCGATATTTGTTTCACAGAACAAACAAATCGGTGGTTGATGTCAGAAGGTGAATTCACCAATTTGTAAGTCGCTCTGGATAAGAGCGTCTGCTAAATGACTTAAATGTAATGTAAAATGTTGTTTACGTTTTTCAATTCCTCCGCGTCGCTCACTACGTGCGCAAAATGTGACGTCAGTGTTTGCTTTATAGTAAAATATATTTGAACACTCATTGTTTCTCTCGATTTAGAAAATAATTCATATTTATTGCGTTGAGTTGATGACCATCGAAGGGCTTTTGTTATCTTTTCTGTGTTCTGATGTTTTTTATTTAACTTGGCAAGTCAGTTAAGAAAACAATATTATTTACAATGACCGCCTACCCCGTCCAAACCCGGACGACGCTGGGCCCATTGGGAGTCCCATAGGGTGGCGCACAGTCACGGCCTGATGTAATACAGGCTGGAATCGAAACAGGGTATCTGTAGTGACGCCTCAAGCACTGAGATGCAGTGCCTTTGACCACTGCGACACTCACTTTGATTGATTAATAAAAGGAATTTGAAATGATTTATACTTTTACTTTCAATACTTAAGTATATTTTAGCAATTACATTTACTTTTGATACTTAAGTATTTAAAAAAAAATCAAATACATTTACTCAAGTAGAATTTTACTGGGTGACTTTCATTTTGACTTGTAATTTTCTATTAAGGTATCTTTACTTTTACTCAAGCATGACAATTGGGTACTTTTTCCACCACTGGGTAGATGTGGTTGTTTTGGGGGCTTGGTTTTGTCAATTTTTTATTTTATTGGTTTATTTTGGGTGGATTGAGTTGTTAAGTTGTTCCCTGTCACATATGGATTTGATTTTTACCTTGTTTTTTTCACCACTGTCCAGTTAGTGGAGGTAATACACCTTTTTGGGTTGTAGTCTGCCATGAAACCCACAGAAGAAGAACTTTGCTGCGATTTACTTGTATATGGTGGACATGTACAAATGAATGTGATATGAGGTGCTCCTCCCAGATTGATAGGACAATGTACACACATATTTAAAGTTTGTGAGTGTGTGATATGGGACTTGGAGACATGTTTATTTTGAAAAACTTTAATGAACAATGGCAACATTACCATGTTTTGCCAGCAGCATACCACCCTGCATCCCACTGCTGGCTTGCTTCTGAAGTTAAGCAGTGTTGGTCCTGGTCAGTCCCTGGATGGGAGACCAGATGCTGCTGGAATTGGTGTTGGAGGGCAAGTAGAAGGCATCCTTTCCTCTGTTCTAAAGTAATATCCCATTGCCCCAGGGCAGTGATTGGGGACATTGCCCTGTGTAGGGTGCCGTCTTTTGGATGGGACTGACTATGTGGTCACTAAAGATCACATGGCAGTTGTGAGAGTAGGGGTGTTAACCCTGGTGTCCTGGCTAAATTCCCAATCTGGCTTTCATACCATCATGGCCACCTAATCATCCCCAGTTCACAATTGGCTCATTCATCCCCCCTCATCTCCCCTGTAACTATTCCCTAGGAATATATCCTTAAAAACACATGGAAAGAGGGTGATAGCATGGCAGGCAAAGCTTGTCCCATTAATTAATCACAAAAATTTAGGATTAGCTGATAACGAAACAAATAAACATTGTGGAAAATAAAGAGAATCTGTACCAATTTATTGATCAGCATTTTGATATGTTCGGAAAAGAAACTGATACATCGAAGCAAACAAGCAAACAAACCTTTCCTCGAGTTCTGCGAGCGAAACAGGAGGAAAGCCACCTTCTAAAATTCGTCATTTAACATTGGAGTGGGACGTTTTTATGACTGTCTCCAGAAGACAGAGCATTTCTTACAAGCATGAGCGAGCACATTAAAAAACTGGATATACAGTGGGGAGAACAAGTATTTGATACACTGCCGATTTTGCAGGTTTTCTTACTTACAAAGCATGTAGAGTTCTGTAATATTTTTCATAGGTACACTTCATCTGTGAGAGACGGAATCTAAAACAAAGATCCAGAAAATCACATTGTATGATTTTTAAGTAATTAAGTTGCA
Source organism: Oncorhynchus masou masou (assembly GCF_036934945.1). Taxonomy (NCBI): domain Eukaryota; kingdom Metazoa; phylum Chordata; class Actinopteri; order Salmoniformes; family Salmonidae; genus Oncorhynchus; species Oncorhynchus masou. Next base: position 22,807,915 of record NC_088227.1, read on the forward strand.
TTTTATTGCATGACAAAAGTATTTGATACATCAGAAAAGCAGAACTTAATATTTGGTACAGAAACCTTTGTTTGCAATTACAGAGATCATACGTTTCCTGTAGTTCTTGACCAGGTTTGCACACACTGCAGCAGGGATTTTGGCCCACTCCTCCATACAGACCTTCTCCAGATCCTTCAGGTTTCGGGGCTGTCGCTGGGCAATACGGACTCTCAGCTCCCTCCAAAGATGTTCTATTGGGTTCAGGTCTGGAGACTGGCTAGGCCACTCCAGGACCTTGAGATGCTTCTTATGGAGCCACTCCTTAGTTGCCCTGGCTGTGTGTTTCGGGTCGTTGTCATGCTGGATGACCCAGCCACGACCCATCTTCAATGCTCTCACTGAGGGAAGGAGGTTGTTGGCCAAGATCTCGCGATACATGGCCCCATCCATCCTCCCCTCAATACGGTGCAGTCGTCCTGTCCCCTTTGCAGAAAAACATCCCCAAAGAATGATGTTTCCACCTCCATGCTGGGATGGTGTTAATTCTACCGTTAACTTTAATCCCTTTATCCCAGTGTTAACCAGCCCGCCACACACTAGAGACAGCAAACCTGTTGACATGGATTAGGTATTGTCAACAAGTTTGTTGTCTCTAGTGCCATGTGTCCTCCGAAACACAACCCAACCAAGCCACACTGCTTCTTAAAACAGCGCGCATCCAACCCGGAAGCCAGCTGCACCAATGTGTCAGAGGAAACACCATGCACCTGGCGACCTTGGTTAGTGTGCACTGCGCCCACAGGAGTCGGCGCGATGAGACAAGGATATCCCTACCGGCCAAACCCTCCCTAACCCGGACGACGCAAGGCCAATTGTGCGTCGCCCCACGGACTTCACGGGCGCAGCCGGCTGCAACAGAGCCTGGGCGCGAACCCAGAGTCTCTGGTGCCTAGACCACTGCGCCACCCGGGAGGCCCCGAAACGGACCCTTTACAATGAAGATCTGTGAAGTTATTTGGATTTTAACTAATTATCTTTGAAAGACAAGGTCCTGAAAAAGAGATGTTTCTTTTTTTGCTGAGTTTATATGGACACTTAACCATCATGGTGCTTTTTAATGGTAAGTTTACAAACATTGGTTGTGGTAAGTATAACTGAAACTTGTTAAGTGTGGAAATAAGTATAGCAAGTTATAATTGTAATGGCTTAGCAGATCATAAAAAAAGACGATACATTTTTACACAACTAAAAGAGAAAGAATATAATATATATTCTTTACAGGAAACTCTTTCTACAAATATAGATGAGGTTGGGTGGAAAAAGGACTGGGAGGGAGAAATATATTTTTTGTCATGGGCAAAGAAACTCAAAAGGGGTGATTATACTAATTTAATACAAATTTTGATCCGATTGTGCAAACAGATCTGCAAGGAAGATGGAAAATTTCAAATATGCTATTGGACCAAAAACAGATTTGGGCTATTAAATCTATATGGGCCAAATAATGATGATCCATACTTTTTTGTATATATATATATATATATATATATATATAGTGGGGCAAAAAAGTATTTAGTCAGCCACCAATTGTGCAAGTTCTCCCACTTAAAAGGATGAGAGAGGCCTGTAATTTTCATCATAGGTACACTTCAACTATGACAGACAAAATCAAAAAAACATTTTCAATGAATTTATTTGCAAATTATGGTGGAAAATAAGTACTTGGTCACCTACAAACAGGTTGAAATCCATCCACAGGTACATCTCCAATTGACTCAAATGATTTCAATTAGCCTATCAGAAGCTTCTAAAGCCATGACATCATTTTCTGGAATTTTCCAAGCTGATAAAGGCATAGTCAACTTAGTGTATGTAAACTTCTGACCCACTGGAATTGTCATAAAGTGAATTATAAGTGAAAGAATCTGTCTGTAAACAATTGTTGGAAAAATTACTTGTGTCATGCACAAAGTAGATGTCCTAACTGACTTACCAAAACTATAGTTTGTTAACAAGAAATTTGTGGAGTGGTTGGAAAACTAGTTTTAATGACTTAAACCTAAGTGTATGTAAACTTCTGACTTCAACTGTGTGTGTGTGTATGTTTGTGTGTATATATATATATATATATAAGCTCACAAGCAATGGAAATCTATCATTATGGTTGGAGATTATAATACAGTTTTAATTACCTCAATGGATCATAAAGGAAATCCCTCTATCACCCTCAAGCACTTAAGGAGATCAAAGGTCATGGATACATTAGAACTACTGGATAAACGGAGGTTGAAAAACCATGACCTCGTGAGATCTACATAGGAGGTTTAATCAAGCTAGCCATCTTGATTACTTCCTAGTCTCGTTCTTGCTGGCATCAAAAATATTAAAAAGTATTAATAGGAGACCGAATGCGATCAGACCACCATCTAATTGGACTCCATATAACTCTTACTGAATTTCCAAGTAGACGGGGATATTGGAAATTTAATCAAAGCCTATTGGATGACAATTTGTTCTTAACAAAGACAAAATAATTAATTCACTTTTTTGTGCAACATAAGTACAGCCGATCTTCTTATTGTATGGGACACTTTCAAATGTACTTTGAGGCCATTCAATACCATGCTCATCATTAAAACTAAAGCAGTTTAGGTCAAAAGAGATTAGACTAATAAAGGAAATAGAGGAAGTAACAGCGCAGGTAGTAATGGAAACTGTACTATAGAGGCACAAAATAGGTTAGAGGAAAACAAAAATAATTGGAGGTACTTATTCAAGAATGATCAGGTGTAATTTATTACCAAAATAATGCGAATTGACAGAAAATTGTGAAAAATGCAACAAAAAATGTTGAATCTTCAACAGAAATTCTACCAAAAATAATTTACAGAAACTCGTTACAAATGATGCATATTTTGAACGAGGAAGCAAAATATTTTAAGCATATGTTTTTTGTCTCCATTTCCACTGAATGATGTGAACTGTAAGGATTTATTTCCTAATAATAATGTAAAATAACAAATTTACAGAATGATCTGCGTGAAGGCCAATTTACAACAGAGGATCTTTTTGAGGCAATAAAGTACTATCAGTGTGAAAAAACACCAGGGCTTGACGGTATATCAGACCTTTTTTGGATGTACTCAAATATCCATTATTAGCATGCTTTTTTTTTATTTTACATTTATTTAACTAGGCAAGTCAGTTAAGAACAAATTCTTATTTTCAATGACGGCCTAGGAACAGTGGGTTAACTGCCTGTTCAGGGGCAGAACGACAGATTTGTACCTTGTCAGCTCGAGGGTTTGAACTTGCAACCTTTTGGTTCCTAGCCCAACGCTTTAACCACGAGGCTACCCTGCCGCTTTAATTATACAAATGGTCTGATTTCATTACTACTAAAACAGGACCCAGGTGGTAAGTATAAAGATCCAGTCCATTAAAAAACTGGAGGCCTCTAACACTTCAATTTTGCAATGTGAAAATGCTGGTGAAATGCATAGCACATTGAATAAAAAAGGTTTTGCCAGATGTTGTTCATCCTGATCAGACAGGTTTTTTTACATGGACGATATATTGGAGATATGAAAATTACTTGAAACAATTGAATATTATGAAACAAAGATACCAGGCCTGGTCTTCATAGCAGATTTTGAAAAGGCGTTTGATGAAGTATGACTATAATTGATATAAATGCCTGGATTACTTACATTTTGGTGAATCTCTTATACAATGGGTTAAAGTTATGTACAGCAACCCAAAATGTAAAATAATAAATAATGGTTACTTCTCAGAAAGTATTGAGATTAAGAGGAGTCAAACAAGGCTGTCCGTTGTCTCCATATCTATTTATTATTGCTAGCTATTAATATTAGATCGAACAAGAACATCAAGGGGTTAGAAATCCAGGGGATAAAAACAAAAGTGTCATTGTATGCAGATGATTCTAGTTTTTTCTTAAATCTGCAATCTGGATCCCTGTCTCATTGAAGATCTTGGTCACTTTTCTAGCCTCTCTGGATTAAAACCGAATTATGACAAGTGTACCATATTACATATTGGATCGTTAACAAATACAGTGTTTACATTACCGTGTAGTTTACCAATAAAATGGGCGGATGGTGAAGTAGACATACTTGGTACTTACATCTCAAAAAAACTTAACAATTAATTTCAATAGAAAGTTAGCAAAAATAGATAAGATTCTGCAACCATGAGGAGAATACTTGTCTATTTATGGAAAAATCACACTTTGGTCCGATCACAGTTTACTTACTTACTAATGGCACTGCCTACTCCAGATGACTTGTTTTTTAAAGCATATGAGCAAAAACTATTTCATTTTATTTGAAATAGTAAGCCAGACAACTAAACATACTTATTTATACAATGAATATGAGTTTGGGGGGCTAAAATGATTCAATATTGAAGCTCTAAACCTCTCATTAAAAGCTTCCCTCATACATAAAGTATACTTAACCCCAAAATGGTTCTCTAGTAGATTCTTAAGAAAGGCTCATCCTTTGTTCAAAAATGGCCATTTTGTTTCAAGTATCGCCCTTTCTTAAACAAGCCATACAAAGCTGGTTACAATTTCAGCTTTATCCTCCAGAAAAGATAGAACAAATGTTATGGTTGAATTCAAGTATACTGATTAATAAAAAAACATTTTTTATTATATTTGTTACTGATATTATGAATAGAAACGGAGTAGTTATCAAATATATTTGGGAATATCAGCTCAATCCAAATGTACAACCAATTGATTGCAGCACTCCCACAAAAATGGAGGGGGCAAGTGGAAAAGGGAGAAGGCAGGGAATTGTTTTCCTGCCCGATATTAAAGATACAAATAGAAAAATATACCAGTTTCATTTGAGGACAAAATGTTGACAGCTGTGCCATACAAGGTGCAAAATAAATGGGAGGAGCTTTTTGATGTACCAATTCCATGGCATATGGTTTATGAACTGGTGCAAAAAACTACACTTGATTCAACACTTAGAGTTTTTCCATTTAAATTATATAAATGTTTTGCCAACAACAGAATGCTATATATATGGGGCATACAAAAATCTCAGCTCTGTAGATTTTGCTGCGAAGAGACAGAATCAATAGATAATTTATTATAGTTTGCCCCGATGTAGCTTGTTTCTTGTCACAGGTTCAGGAATGGTTCAAAAATCACAACCGGCAATTAAAATTAACCTTACAAGTAACAGTGTTGGGCGATTTGGAAAGCATTGGTCAGTCAATACATAAGATAACCTTTCCTATGAGTATTAACTCGCAATCTGTGGATAAAATACGATTAGAAAGGTTCAAAAATGTTGTAAAACAGCACAATTTAAAAAATATATGGCACATGAAAACCAAACCAGGGTGATCTATGGTGATAGGTGGGATGGGCTGAGAGTGGCTGAGGGTTGGGTTTAAAGAGTTTGTTTGGTAATGTATTGTTATGTGATTGCTTTATATAAAAGTACCATGTATGTAACATATGTAACGTGTATGTATATGTAGCAAAAAAGCTGTAAAAAACAGAACAAAGATATTTGTCCTCTGAAGCGGGGTGGTGGAGGGGTTAATAAAAACACATCTTCCCCAGGTCATTGCTGTAAATGAGAATGTGTTCAGTCAATTTACCTGGTAAAAAATGTAAAATAAAAACATTAAAATTAAATAAATGTTGCACTGAGGCATGCATTCGGAAAACCACATCAGTATCCGACTTTTGGCTGTAGCAGATGCACCTCCCTTTACTTCACTCCTCGACTTTCGCCTTTAGTCGGTTGGTTCAGATATAGCAGTCAACAAGCCCATTGTGTCCATTTGACAGTAGCATAATCAGACAAAGGTGTAATCCAGACACGTCACAGAGGCTTTAAAATTGAAGCACCCGTTCAGAACGTTTGCTCACCACCATATATGGTAGTGACATGAAGTCCTGTCGTGAGTATTGGAAAAGGATGATACTCGGTGAAACTGGGCCGACACCCTGCTCATTTTCTAAATCGATGAAACATCTGATCTCAATACATTTTTGTTCCCAAAACTAGAATCTGTTGGAACACAGTGTATTAAGTTGTATAAACTTGACTTTTTCTTAAGTGGTTTATAAGAAGTGCAAGACCAAATTGAGTTTGTGCACACGCGCACTTCAGAGGGTTTCCTAACGGAAATATGCAAATACATGCTATTGGATCTGCTTAGGTCGTACTTGGCTTCCCTACCTCGTTGCTTGTTCTGCCCACTCTGCCTCATTTGCTCCCACTGTAAATGACAGAAATTAACTATCTTGGGTTAGTTATAAATATCTTTGGCATAATTAATGTCATATTGACTTCTTGATGGGGCACAATGTACTATGCATTTCCAATGTTCTGACATCTACAAGGCCATTCTTTGGTAATCATAGGGCTATGACGCCCCCATGTGGCCAAAATAATTGGAGTCAACGCACAAGGACGGCAGACACTGGTTTATTTACGGTGTACATGATAATGAAAAAAAGTAAGAGCAAAATGCCGAGGATTAGCGTGTTATATAATTCGTCGTTATCATCAACACTATTGTTCATCATTAGACTGTCTGTCTGCAATTATACCCACATTGGTAATAATATGTAACAAGGCATGGAAATAACCCCAAAGTAATATATAGTACAACATACCGACTAGTGCAGGGATAGGGAACAAGATGTTTTCTCCACCTAGAAAAACGATCAAATCTGAGCACAAAAGGCCCTTTAATGTTATTTCTTTGTTGCTCTCTGAAAGAAGAGAGAAACAGTGTTCCACATTAAAGAGTGAGTGTGTGTCAGTGGGCCACACACATTTTTCTTAAATTTGGTGCACAAATTTGTTTACTTCCCTGTAGTGAGCATTTCCCCTTTGCCAAGATAAGCCAGTAACCTGAAAGGTGTGGCACATCAAGAAGCTGATGAAACAACATCATTACACAGGTGCACCTTGTACTGGGGACAATAAAAGGCCACTCTAAAATGTGCAGTTTTGTCACACAACCCAATGCCATAGATGTCTCTAGTTTTGAGGTAGTGTGCAATTGGCATGCTGTCTGCACTAATGTCCACCCAAGCTGTTGCCTGAGAATTGAATGTTAATTTATTTTACCATAAGCCACTTCCGTTGTTTTAGAGAATTAGGCAGTACATCCAACCGGCCTTACAACTGCACACCACATGTAGCCATGCCAGTCCAGGACCCAGGACCACTGCATTTTAAAAGAGCAATAATTTCATCAAAAAGGAGGACCAAGGCACTCTTCATATAATTGATTAAAATGCCTTTATTAGTATGGCATGTTCAATAGAAACAGTTTTTTTTACCGACGCGTTTCGGCTGCATGGCCTTTGTCAGGGAGTACAAAAAAAGGAATACAAGGTCCTCTTTTTAACAGCTTTACAATTAGCCCTAATTGGAAGAAGGAGTGGTTACACAACTGATTGGACACACCTAGTAAGCAATACTATACACATTAAAAGGTGAAATACTGTAGCAATGTTATCATAAAAATACAACTCCAAACGAGAAGTATCAGAACACTAAAAGTTAGTTCTAACCTTAAATATGACTGGGAGAAGTGTCAAGAATAAGAAAGCTATATATTCCATAGCATAGTACACTAGAACACAGCAAAACATGAACAGCAGTCTTACCGTAGCTGAGGGCAATAGAGCAAAATGTCCACTAGATGACAGCAAATGGACCCATCACGACCATACAGGAAGGGTGAGAAATCCATATATTCATTTAAACCAGGGTATTTAGTGGCCTGTATTTTGTAAATCCATATATTCATTTAAACCAGGGTATTTAGTGGCCTGTAGTTTGTAAATCCAAAGACGGTCCCTTTGGTTTAACTGTTTAAGACGGTCCCCTTTTCTAATAGAGGCCGGAATATGATCAATACCCATAGCTTGTAGGGAGGCAGGGTTGCCATGGTGTAGGGACTTTAGTGCCTTGCCATGGGGTAGTCGTCATTACCTATCCGTATGGCATACTTGTGTTCCGCTAAGCGGTCTTGAAGGCGTCTCTTTGTCCATCCGATGTAGCACACCTTGCACTGTGGACATTCCAATCTGTAGATGACATGAGTGGGTTTTCCGTTAATGAAATGCTTGACGTAATACTCCATTTAGGAAGCTGTGTCAACAAAATACTTCTGTGCAATATTACTGCAATGGTTACATTTAAAAGAGCCCTTGGGTTTGTGGTCAAGCTAAGTGTTTTGAGTCACCCGGAAGATAACTGTGGACTAATTTGTCATTTCTTAAAGCTTATGACTGGTGTCTCAGGAAAGACTTGGCGTAGTAGCGTATCATTTTGGATGATTCCCCAATTATTTTTAATGGTTCTTTTAATGCTCTCTGCTTCAGTGCTGCATTTTGTGACAAAATATACTCTCTCCGATGTATCACGAGGCACTCCCCTTCGCAGCAAGTTCTCTCTGTCAGGTAATCCAGCCCTTATAGTGGCATCTTTCAGGACCTGAACGCTGTGGCCCCGATTCAAGAAGCGATTCTCCAATTCAGCAGATTTGACACTGTAATCTGTTTCCTGATCGCAAATTCTGCGGACTCTTTGGAATTGGCCATATGGAATGTTTTCTTTTAGCCTTTTGGGGTGAAAGCGGTCTGCCCTCAGAATGGTATTCCCATCTGTAGGCTTCCTAAAGATTGATGTGTGCAAACAACCTTTGACAATTTTACTAATGTCGAGGTCCAAAAAAATGAATGATATCCTTGCTGTGCTCCATAGTTAGTTTGATGTAAGGGTTAAGGTGGAAGGAAATAAGTTCATCTTCTGAGCCGGACCAAAACAGACAAGCATCATCAATATAGCGTCCCCACCATATAATCCAGTCAAAGAAATGGTTATTAGAAGGATCCAAAATGAAGTCATTTTCCCATTTACCCAAGTACAAGCCAGCGTAGGAAGGGCTGTAGCTCCCATGGCACACCCTTTGACCTGTTTAGAAATACAGTCCTGAAAGATAAAGATGTCATGATTAAGAGTCCATTCAGTCAGTGAGACAATGAATTCTGTAGGAGGTATCTCAGTTTCAGGTCGGGTACTCAAGAAATGGTGCATAGCTGCCAAACCTGGTTCATGCTCAATGGTGGTGTATAGAGACTCCACGTCCATGGTGACTAAAAAGGAAGCTGTACCTATATTGTTCAATTCCTTAAATTTTGTTCACATCTGTGGTGTCTTGAAGATGGGCTGGGAGTGATGTCAGAAAAGGCTGAATAAAGTCATCAATGTACTTAGATGGGTTCTGTCAGACTTTCATTACCACTAATGTCTGGTCTGCCTGGGGGATTTTCAGGATGTTTGTCGACCTTTGGAAGAAGGTTAAAAGAAGCCAGACTGCCATTGAAAGGACATTTGAACTCATTGTCTGAAATGTAGGCATTTTCCTTAGCTTCTGTGAGGATCCCTTTCAATTCAGTTTTTAGGTCCTCAGTAGGGTTGAAGGTAAGATATTGGTAGAATTCATCATTGACGGTAGGCTTCTGTCACATATTTGTCTTTACTCCACACTACTGTAGCACCACCTTTGTCTGCTTTTTTAACCACAATCTGTTCATTTTTGGACAATTATTCAACTGCATCCTGTTCTGTCTTAGAAAGATTATGTCGTGTTTGGTTGGAGTCAATTTTACCCTTAGACAGATTCTCCACATCAAAATTAACTTTCTTAGCAAATGTATTTAGTGTGGCATTCTGGGCGATGGGACAAAAAGTGGACTTGGGCTTAAAAGGTGTTTTAGAGGGAACAGAAACTGCCTGACCTGAGACACTGGCGTCTGTAGTTGGAGAGATGTTTTGCTTGTACCAGGCCTTCAGATGTAGATTCCTGTAGAAACTAAATAGGTCAATCTTTGTATTAAATTCATTAGTTGAATATGTGGGGGCAAAGGACAGTCCTTTAGACAAGACCCTTATGCAATCATTAGAAAGGGGTTCTCCAGAAATGTTGATCACAGCCTTGTTCTGGTCCTGCTCCGAGTGGTTGGATAGTCTTGATTTCTTCCTCCCCCTCCATGTTGGCCTCTTCCGGCGTCCTCCTCTGTTGTGGATCCTGTGTGACGACTCCACCTGATCTAAAACATCTTGGGAGGAGCTGGCCACTGAGCGTCTGGGGTGGTCCTCGTCGTCGCTGCTTGTAAAGTTGAAAGAAACAGATCTAGGCTTCCTTCTCTACAGATGTGATTCTGAATTCTTGAGTGTTGATTTTCTCCAGGCAAAGACCTTGCCATCTATATAGTCTACTTCATCTCTTCTTAGCTTGTCTTGTTTCAATATCAGAGTGAATGTGTCTACTTTCTCTTTCAAGATCTCATCACATTGTGCCTTGTGAGAATTGTCACTGTGCTCTGATTTTCCTTTTTACTTCTTCAATTTCTGTTTGGACTACTTGTCTGTCCTCTTTAGATTCTTCTATTAGACGTAGCATTAGGTCAAAAGAACACTTGTTGAGAATAGCCTCCCATGTATCTCTAAGCAATAATTTCATACCTTGAATTACATTGAGACACGATCACATCTTTTATTTTTTGCAGAATTCCTGGTGATTTTACTGTGTTTTTTAACCAAAAACAAAACAACTATTTTTGCAGGCCAGTCCTTCAGGTTAGTGGATGTTAAGTATAGGGAGGGAATGCAGTCAACCATGTAAGAGTTGTTGACCAGTGCTGTTGTTTCCTGCTAAACCAGGTGTGTTCTTATTTGACCTGGTTCTGGGTCCTTAACTGCTGGAGCAGTTTGTCTACCTACAATAGAGCACAGACAAATTATTTCACACACAGACCGGAATATTGTAAACATGACACAAACATGAAGGACCACCCATAGTGAAATGGTATAGGTTGCTGCTCCACTCACAGTGATGAACCAATAGGATTGTGGCCCATAGTTCCTGAGTGACCTGATGCTCATCTGACTGGCAGGAGCAATGACGTGGAGATGGAGGTGAGGGACAGAGGAGAAAGTGGGAATGTGGAACCCCATCCTATGGAAGACAAAAACAAGGGAACAAGTTAGGATCCTCAGAAATTACAACACAGATGGGCCTGTACTCTAATGTATTATTAAGGCTAAGGTCAATGTGATCTGTCTCAATGACATGGCTAATCATAATGTAGACCTTTACCTTGTGTCATCCAGGTCAGTCACCTTTTTCCTTCTGCAGTACACTCCTTCCCATCTGCATCTTCTCCACTGCAAAAATTAAAGAGCCTATCAATACTCTCCATTCAGACACCATGTGATTATGTACACAACATTTCAGAGGATAATATATGGGCTCGGCCTGTCTATTTCCAATTAATTTGTGCTGCTCTATTTGTATTTTATACATGTCCATTTTTAAAAATACAAAAATGACAACAATATAAATAAGTAGAAAACATTTTCAATACAAATATAAAACTAATGAAAGTGTCCAAGACCAGCTTACTTATTGGTCTAACACAGGAAGCTACAATTTGACAAACAGCATACAATCAAATGTATTTATAAAGCCCTTTTTACATCAGCCGATGTCACAAAGTGCTATACAGAAACCCAGCCTTTACAACCCCAAACAGCAAGCAATGCAGATGTAGTAGCACAGGGGCAAGGGAAAACCTAGAGGAACCAGGCTCTGAGGGTTGGCCAGTCCTCTTCTGGCTATACCGGGTTGAGATAACAGTACATGGCCAAGATGTTCAAGCGTTCATAGATGACCAACAGGGTCAAGTAATAGTAATAAAAAGTGGTTGTAGAGGGTGCAACAGGTCAGCACCCCAGAAGTAAATACTTTACCTTACCCAAAGGTATGTGCTCCTTCCGGAGTGATTTGCAGTTCCCGACGTGTGTCCTAGGTACAACCAGGTAATGATGCCGTGCCCCGGGTTCCAGGTCACGAAAGCAGACCAGTTCATCATCCTTACGCATTTGAGAATAATAAAACAGTTGGCTTCTTATGTAAGACACAATATCACTAGCTATTAGTAGTAGCCTACTATCGAGCACGTTTTATGCTGCGTTTGCGTGCTAGGTGAAACACTGAAATGATCGACTTGCTAACCGGTTGAACGAGGCACGTATATAACTACAAGTTAGTAAATTGGACATTTGAGTTTCCAAGTTCCAGCTTGCACTTGAACGCAGCATTAGACTTTCACCTCATTGGCTGGCTATTTGTTAGATTCTGTCAAATGACGAACCTTACAAAAAGCTGCAACTTTCATAAATTGCCATTTCACTGTGATTTGGTCGTTCGCGACCGAGCTGCTCTTTTTTTATGAACGTCGGGAACCGATTCGCATGAGTGAAAGAGCCATTCATTAGGCTCCCTGATTTACATACAAGTACACTGTTTGTTGTTGTTTTTTGTTGTTGTCTCAAAACAATGATTACCTGCAGATACGTTACAAAATAATTGTCTAAAGAGGGTGAATCCTCACTGCAGAAACAAGAAAGACCTGGGTTTGCACTAGAAAACAAAGTCATATTCCACAGCCTCAAAGTCAAAATTGGCTACAAACATTTTCTCTTTGAGTAGAGTAAGGTTGGGCATAAGGTTAGCAGTGTGGTTCAACATGCACTATATATAAATTGCTCTGCCATTTCCTGGTTGCAAAAATTAAAATAGTTTGCCAAATTTCAGTTTGTGACAAAACAAGCGTCATTGTACCATCTATACCACTGCAAAATATTTTTTCCATAAGCAAAAATATTGTATTTTCAGCTGTTTGAAGCTGGTGTACAAAACCAAAAGTTAGACGCAAAAACGTCAAAGAAATGGCGAACATAGAACAGAAAGTCCGTCTGGTGGACCGGCCCGATAGGTATGTCCTGCCTTCCGGCCAGATAGCTAGGTCAGTTCAAAAAGAGTAATCACTAGTGTTCACTAGATTAGTGTCGTAGGTGCAACAGTGCGTGACGATGGCCCTGAAATTACTGATTTAATAATATGTTGATGTTTGCCGTACGACTATAAGAGGAACAAACAACCTTTTGAAAGGTAAATCGTCTTTATTGCGACCGGACTATACACTGACTTTAGAAGAGATAACGGGACCTGTCACACTGTTTGAGTTTTCAAAAGCAGTATGTGGCTCCTGTTGCAATCTTCTACTCAAATATAGAACAAGTGCCAATGTTGTGGAAAGATTTGGATGTCTTTTTTAAAATTTAATTTGACCCCCTTTTCTCCCCAATTTCATGATATCCAATTGTTAGTAGGTACTATCTTGTCTCTACAACTCCCGTACGGGCTCGGGAGAGACGAAGGTTGAAAGCCATGCGTCCGCCGAAACACAACCCAACCAAGCCGCACTGCTTCTTAACACAGCGCGCATCCAACCCGGAAGCCAGCAGCACCAAAAGAGTGTCTTGTCAGGAAGGCACAGAGACTCTGATACAAGGCCTATTCCAGGACCCAGCGACAGATGACCAGCCGCCAGATATGGGAATTCAATACCTACAAGCATCATCAGCTGTAAGTGATAACAACGAAAGTGATCACCTCATAGTTAAAGTGCTCTACCTTCAAACAACATACTTTTGGTTATGTAGTGTATGTGGACACCTGCTCGTCAAACATCTCTTTACAAAATGCCTCCACTCTTCTGGGAAGGCTTTCAACTAGATGTTGGACCATTGCTTGTTCTCCAGTTAAGGAAACACAACCAGCAGAGATAAACGGAGCATAGACCGGATCAGGTTTCTCAAATGCTGCATCAATACCTCGGGCCAACGGACAAGCCAAAGACTTGACCAAACCCAAACTTGTCATTTTTTGGGGACGGTGACAGGGACTGTTTCGGTTTATTTAAAAAAAAACGGGCAGTCCGCAATACCGTGACCCTTTTGGTGACCGTAAAAACATTTACGGATCTCATGAAAAGGCTTAGGGTTGTCAGAGGAAAAGCGACCTGAACGAGGAACTGATGACATAATCGTCCGGCCTGCAAAACGAGGTGCAAGAAAAAGAAAAAAAGACAGTCAAATCAAATTCTATTTGTCACATACACATGGTTAGCAGATGTTAATGCGAGTGTAGCGAAATGCTTGTGCTTCTAGTCCCGACAATGCAGTAATAACCAACAAGTAATCTAACTAACAATTCCAAAACTACTGCCTTACACTTGTGTGTATAAGGGGATAAAGAATATGTACATAAGGATATATGAATGAGTGATGGTACAGAGCAGCATAGGCAAGATACAGTAGATGGTATCGAGTACAGTATATACATATGAGTATGTAAACAAAGTGGCATAGTTAAAGTGGCTAGTGATACATGTATTACATAAAGATGCAGTAGATGATATAGAGTACAGTATATACGTATACATATGAGATGAATAATGTAGGGTATGTAAACATATTAGGTAGCATTGTTTAAAGTGGCTAGTGATATATTTTACATCATTTCCATCAATTCCCATTATTAAAGTGGCTGGAGTTGAGTCAGTGTGTTGGCAGCAGCCACTCAATGTTAGTGGTGGCTGTTTAACAGTCTGATGGCCTTGAGATAGAAGCTGTTTTTCAGTCTCTCGGTCCCAGCTTTGATGCACCTGTACTGACCTCGCCTTCTGGATGATAGCGGGGTGAACAGGCAGTGGCTCGGGTGGTTGTTGTCCTTGATGATCTTTATGGCCTTCCTGTAACATCGGGTGGTGTAGGTGTCCTGGAGGACAGGTAGTTTGCCCCAGGTGATGCGTTGTACAGACCTCACTACCCTCTGGAGAGCCTTACGGTTGTGGGCGGAGCAGTTGCCGTACCAGGCGGTGATCCAGCCCGCCAGGATGCTCTCGATTGTGCATCTGTAGAAGTGCTTTTGTAGAAGTGCGCTTTTGTGAGTGCTTTTGGTGACAAGCCGAATTTCTTCAGCCTCCTGAGGTTGAAGAGGCGCTGCTGCGCCTTCTTCACGATGCTGTCTGTGTGGGTGGACCAATTCAGTTTGTCTGTGATGTGTATGCCGAGGAACTTAAAACTTACTACCCTCTCCACTACTGTTCCATCGATGTGGATAGGGGGGTGTTCCCTCTGCTGTTTCCTGAAGTCCACAATCATCTCCTTAGTTTTGTTGACGTTGAGTGTGAGGTTATTTTCCTGACACCACACTCCGAGGGCCCTCACCTCCTCCCTGTAGGCCATCTCGTCATTGTTGGTAATCAAGCCTACCACTGTTGTGTCGTCCGCAAACTTGATGGTTGAGTTGGAGGCGTGCGTGGCCACGCAGTCGTGGGTGAACAGGGAGTACAGGAGAGGGCTCAGAATGCACCCTTGTGGGGCCCCAGTGTTGAGGATCAGCGGGGTGGAGATGTTGTTGCCTACCCTCACCACCTGGGGGCGGCCCGTCAGGAAGGCCAGTACCCAGTTGCACAGGGCGGGGTCGAGACCCAGGGTCTCGAGCTTGATGACGAGCTTGGAGGGTACTATGGTGTTAAATGCCGAGCTGTAGTCGATGAACAGCATTCTCACATAGGTATTCCTCTTGTCCAGATGGGTTAGGGCAGTGTGGTTGAGATTGCATCGTCTGTGGACCTATTTGGGCGGTAAGCAAATTGGAGTGGGTCTAGGGTGTCAGGTAGGGTGGAGGTGATATGGTCCTTGACTAGTCTCTCAAAGCACTTCATGATGACGGTAGTCGTTCAGCTCAGTTACCTTAGCTTTCTTGGGAACAGGAACAATGGTGGCCCCCTTGAAGCATGTGGGAACAGCAGACTGAGATAGGGATTGATTGAATATGTCCGTAAACACACCAGCCAGCTGGTTTGCGCATGCTCTGAGGGCGCGGCTGGGGATGCCGTCTGGGCCTGCAGCCTTGCGAGGGTTAACACATTTAAATGTTTTACTCACCTCGGCTGAAGTGAAGGAGAGTCCGCATGTTTTCGTTGCAGGCCGTGTCAGTGGCACTGTATTGTCCTCAAAGCGGGCAAAAAAGTTATTTAGTCTGCCTGGGAGCAAGACATCCTGGTCCGTGACTGGGCTGGTTTTCTTTTTGTAGTCCGTGATTGACTGTAGACCCTGTCACATACCTCGTGTCTGAGCCGTTGAATTGAGATTCTACTTTGTCTCTATACTGACGCTGAGCTTGTTTGATTGCCTTGTGGAGGGAATAGCTGCACTGTTTGTATTCGGTCATGTTTCCAGTCACCTTGCCCTGATTAAAAGCAGTGGTTCGCGCTTTCAGTTTTACGCGAATGCTGCCATCAATCCACGGTTTCTGGTTTGGGAATGTTTTAATCGTTGCTATGGGAACGACATCTTCAACGCACGTTCTAATAAACTCGCACACCGAATCAGCGGAACCAGTCGTGTGTCAAGGCGTACTCATCGGCCAACACTGCTGCCTGGGGCAAAGTCGCCACTTTCTGTTCATTTAAATGAACTACAATTCTTACTGGGAGGTTGCTTTTAAAGTCTTCCAACAGCATTAACTCAATTATCAGCAAAGGTGTTAGCTTTGCTGGCTGAACACCAGCGATTAAACAGAGACTCTAGCAAACGTACGTTGAGCTGTTTTCTTGTGGTTCCTGAAGCGCTGCCTATAAGCTTCAGGCACCAACTCATAAGCCCACAACACAGTAGTTTTAACTGTATCGTAGTGTAAACTGTCTTCCAGGGAGAAGGCAGCTACTACTTCCTGGGCTTTCCCAAACAATTTACATTGTAAAAGGAGCGGCCAAACCTCGAGTGGCCAATGCAGCGCAGCGGCCACACGCTCAAACGCAGAGAAATAGGCATCAACTTCCGACTCTCGAAATGGAGGGCCTAAAGCAATATTTCTACTTACATCAAAGTGGACTTGATGATAAGCAGTTTGTGGAGTCGCACTGGAGCCAGCATCTAGCTCTAGTTGCTGGATCCTCACCACCTTCCTTCCTCACCTCCTCAGCTTCTATTTTCCTAATTTCAAAATTCATCTGTCTCTTATCTTTTTGCTCCATTTCTAAACGGGCCAGCCTCACCTTCAGGCTAGCGGTCCCGTCTGAACGGCCTGAGGCAGAAGGTAAAGGGTCAAATCTGGGCAAGGTAAAGGGGGTACGAGCAACCCCTTCCTCCGCCATGTCCTCCGACTTGGTGTCGGAAGGTCTACCCGTCTCCTCTCCTTGCAATGAGAGAATTCGTTATCTCACTAAACCCTCCCTGACTAGCACCAAAAGCTCAGCCTTTGGGGCTTTCTCAGGGATAACAAATCCACAATGGTCAACTACAGCTATAAGGTCTAATTTACGAAACCTTCCCAAACAATCAATAGAGGGCGCTTCAAAAAACTTGGATGGCTGAGGCAGCCATCTGGTACACAGCAATCTACTGGACACACAAACTAAACAAGTCATCCAAACTCACACCCTACCGTCACACCTCAATTACTAACCACAGAGAGCTCAGAGCAGCAGGGTCCGGTGTGTTTAATGATCCCGGATGAGCCCCCCTTATGTTATGCACGCCTCTATGAAGAGGGAACGCAACACCCTGCTACAACACAACTCCCCGTGAAGTGAAAGAGGTATGGACTGTAGGTGTGAGTAAGGATGACAAAAGGTAGAATGTGGTACCGTTTACAAGGAATTTATTCCGTCACACTAATATGGAGAAAAGGGGCTGGACGGAACCAAAGCAAAGAAAGTAAATGTCAAAGCACCCCCTTCTCCTATATAACCTGCCTACCCATCTAACTTAGTACCACCTGGTGCGCTAACCAAAATACAAGGGGGTGGTCCGCCCAGGTCTTACCTAGTGTGCCTAGACAGTGAATATACTACGGGTATATGTATGCCCGCAGGCCTCTTGCCTAAGCACTCCCTAGGTGCCTTCCCCCCTGGGAACAAATGAAACAGAATAACACAAACAATTTCAATAACCAAAACACTGCGTCCTATTGACACACAGACATAACCAATCAGCTCTCTCACTCAACCAATACAGGACACACTAATCATCTCCCTCTGAGAACAACCAACACAGTATATCACCCTCAGCCATCAGCCTCCTCTCTCAGCAATGATCTCTCTGCAATCTCCTCTCTCAGCAATGATCTCTCTGCAATCTCCTCTCTCAGCAATGATCTCTCTTCTGAACAGAACACTGGCTTTTATATAGCTTCAGAAGGAATGGGTAATTGGACAGCTGACACTTGACGAGGGGGCGGGGTCAGCTGTCTAATTAACCATGGAGTTGACCAATCAGCTGCTTGGGGAGAATTCAGGAAGCCATCTCCTGAAACACACACTCCAATACACAAGCTATAACACAGAAACTGGGGAACGTAACAATCAGTTGGAGATGAGATTCATATGGGCTAGTAATTTATTCCAGACCTTAATGAATGCAGCTGTTTGATGGGTTTTTGAAATTGTGATTTGTTCCATGTGTACATATTCAACAATCAGTTGGTGCCAATGCTGTATGAAGTTGCTTTGTTTTTTTCTTCCCGTTTTAAAAGATGCATTGCTTCCCCAGAGCAAAATCCAGAGAAGTCCAGAGAAGTTTGTTTTGGTGGGGTACAAGGTCAGGGTGGCCCAGGTCGCCCAAGGAGACAAGTTGTCCACATTCTGATTGTGCCCACTAGACAGGTGTGAACGATTTAAAAGACTCATTATTGTCTGATTGTGATCTTCCTGACCACCTTCGGAGGATCTATCCTGCATTCTAAAATCATTGACAGGTGGCACCATTGACTTAGGGCATCAATAAAATAAATATTATTTTGAAAGAATAGCTGTCTAACAATTTACTACAGGAAGTGTGGGCACAATCAGGAAAATGTGGGCCCAATCAGAATGTGGACAAGATCAGGACAAAGGACAGGTGTTAGCAGCAGGTATAAACGAGGCTATAGGGAGGGAGGGAGATTGGAGGATACTGTGGCCCAGGGACAGAGACATGGTAGAAGAAACTTTTTGAAAAGAGGCTACTAGTAACTGTATAAGCAGAAAATCGCACAAAATGTGCTTTAGTGCGAATACACATACTGTATACAAACACACACACATACTGTATACACACATACAGAGATACACACAGAGACATACAGACATACATACACACACACACACAGAGGTCTTTGTGGGAGATGAGTACTTTGTAGACAAAGGCGATTAACCCAATAACTACGCGCTGGGAGAATATATTGGCTAACGAAGGCCAAGGTTGATGTGTTGGCCCACCAGACTCGTCGTGCATTTGGGCGGAAGTGTCGGGGAACGAGATTAAACGAGGCAACAGTTTACTGTTGTCCCCACAAATAATGAATTTAAATGGAACAGATCCCAACCCTGACATACACATACAGCACCAGTGAAACGTTTGGACACACCTACTCATTCAAGGGTTTTTCTTTAGTTTTACTATTTTCTTCATTGTAGAATAATAGTGAAGACATCAAAACTATGAAATAACATATGGAATCATGTAGTAACCAAAACTACAAATATTTTATATTTGAGATTCTTCAAAGTAGCCACTTTGCCTCCTTGATGATAGCTTTGCACTCTCTTGAAATTCTCTCATGTAGATGAAGGGACATGTTTTCCGGGACATTCTTCCTCAGAGGGAGCTACAGAGAGGACACAGTCTGCCTCCTCACACCTTACACACACACACACACACACACAGTCTTGTGCGACTAACCTTGTGGTGACACACAATTCAGTCCTATTTTCCCTAACTAACCCTTACCCTAACCTTAACCCCAAATCTTAACCCTAAACCCTAGCTCTAACCTTAACCATAAACACAGTGGAAATAGCATTTGACCTTACGGGGACTAACAAAGAATTCTAACAAAAATGTCAAATTTTTGTTCATTTACTATTATAGTATAGTTAAACACGTCCACGCACACAGGTTAGTGCTTTCAGACACATACCCTCTAACAGAGCACATCGGGAAACACACACTCTGCCCCCTTTACCTCACACACAGACACACACCTCCTTTACCTCACACACCTCCTTACCTCGCAAACAGACACACACCTCCTATACCTCACACACAGACACACAACTCCTTTACCTCACACACAGACACACAACTCCTTTACCTCACACACAGACACACACCTCCTTACCTCGCAAACAGACACACAACTCCTTTACCTCACACACAGACACACAACTCCTTTACCTCACACACAGACACACAACTCCTTTACCTCACACACAGACACACAACTCCTTTACCTCACACACAGACACACAACTCCTTTACCTCACACACACACACCTCCTTACCTCACACAGACACACACCTCCTTACCTCGCACACAGACACACTCCTCCTTACCTCACAGTTCCGTGTCTATGAATGTTCTTCTTCTATACTGAACATGTGTTGGATGTCAGGGACTATATCCAGCATCTCTATAGAGAATGAAGATTCTACACTGAGAGAGTCAAAGGTAAAGTCAGTTTAGTTAATCACACATTACACAATGTCCCTCTCTGGAAAAACATAGGGAAATATGTCATTATACTCTAGTATATACAGAGCAATACTATGCAAGGCAGGGAAGGGCAGCAGTGTTGTGCCTGGCTATATGTGTAGTGTCACTGTCAACACCGCCAGCTTCAATCGCACCCAGTGGTGCAGGTGTAGTGGTGGCCATGCATATGCCCACCTACTGCTCTACAGATATAGAGTATACTCACATTTACTCACTAATTACCAATGAGCATAATTTAACAAGTGAACAATCCATTTTGAATTCCTTTCATCTCTGCCATTATTAAGTGGAGGGGAGGACCAGTTATATATCTAGCTACCTACACCATATAGACAATTGCTGATAATTAATTCAAACTCACCTGATGGCAGAGAGAGGGTGATGGTCAAAACTTGGTATGTCATGCCGTGTTAGCTGGAGCTGGCTAGACTTGAACGATTATTGGACAGTGTACACACAGACACTTGTTTGATATGATAGCTATCTAGCTTTAGCTCGATGCTTCGTGGGTTTTAATGTAAGCTCCCCGTCTTGTCTGTCAGTAAAGCTACCAAGCACTGAAGGACGGCAGCTAGCTAACTAAAGTTACTTGTTGTTGGCCCATATTATAACTAACCTGGCGAAAGCTAGCTAGCTGGAGCGATAGTCAGGTAAGTTAGAGCCTTCAGTAAGCGAAATGTAAATATCGCTCTATATCGGTCAGCTACATTGGGGACCAGGGTGGTATCCTTTTGATACGTCTATAGGGCCTGGGTACACCAATGCTCCGAGAGAAAAGGGGGAAAACTGAAGCATGCATTGATGACAGTTCTACAATCTCCATCAGAGGCCCAGGCTTTTGGCATAGATGGTGAAGCTCTCATTTCTGGACAGTGTAAGAAGGTGCCCTCCACGGCACTTGAAATATATTGATTAGTAGGTTACACTATATTTAGATACTTCAAATACTCCCAGACAGACCTTTGCTTTCCGCACTCAATGAATAGTGAAACACTATTTGTGATGGTGTTTTGTTTGAATGTATATGTATGAAACGTACATTATGGAAAACATGTCTCACACAATAATGAATGGATTGGCAAGGTTTTGTCACCGTAAACTTTTAGAAGTTACTAGGATTCACCTAAATACACTGAGTACAAAACACTATGAACACCTACTCTTTCCATGACACAGACTGACCAGGTGAATCCAGGTGAAAGCTATGATCCCTTATTGATGTCACTTTTTATATCCACTTCAAATCAGTGTAGATGAAGGGGAGGAGACAGGTTAAAGAAGGAATTTTAATCTTTGAGACATGGATTGTGTATGTGTGCCATTCTGATGGTGAATGGGAAAGACAAAAATTTTAAGTGCCTTTGCATGGGGTATGACATTAGGTGCCAGGCGCACTGGTTTTGTCAAGAACTGCAATGTTGCTGGGTTTTGATTTAGAACCATGGAGTTACCGCAAGTCAGCTCAAAGACAACAGGAACACTGCCTCCACTTTTCCAGCAGCATTTCAACTAGAACATTACACATCGTCAAATCAACAAGGCTACATATGCTTAGTTTAGTAGCTCACTAACTGTTGTCCAAACCAGTTATTAAATGTTTATTTTTTAAATGTTATTTTATTGAATATCCGAAACATACAATAAACTTGCAGTAAAGCCGCTCAACAACTACATCATACCAGTCATCCAACAGACTCCCATTCAGAGCGACACACAGAATCATCCAGGGTCAATGCCCTGCTCAAGGGCATGTTGACCAATATACCACCAGGCCAAAAAACATGAACCCCAACCCTCCAAGATCCCCCCACAGTTCCCCAATTGCTGTCCCTCAAACATTTGAGACCCCTCCCAGCCCCCCCAAGAAGTAAATACAATTTATCCCATTCCCCACCCCCAAGAACCCCCCAATGCACAAACAACCAAGAGAATGAACGAAGGCAAACTGGCATTAGTTGTGAAAACACTGCCCCCCAGTGTCATTCAAACATACTTTTTATGATGTTTTATTTTTAAACGTTTATCTTTGACCAACATTCTCTCTCTCACACAGCAACTCCCCAACCACTTGTCTCCAATTCCACATCCCAACCATCAGCTTCCCTCAGCCCATCCCATCTATGTGTGCTGGCCACCCACTTTGGGTTTCTACTCAACACATACAGTGGGGCAAAAAAGTATTTAGTCAGCCACCAATTGTGCAAGTTCTCCCACTTAAAAAGATGAGAGGCCTGAAATTGTCATCATAGGTACACTTCAACTATGACAGAGAAAATGAGAAAAAAAATTCATAAAATCACATTGTAGGATTTTTTATGAATTTATTTGCAAATTATGGTGGAAAATAAGTATTTGGTCAATAACAAAAGTTTATCTCAATACTTTGTTATATACCCTTTGTTGGCAATGACGGAGGTCAAACGTTTTCTGTAAGTCTTCACAAGGTTTTCACACACTGTTGCTGGTATTTTGGCCCATTTCTCAATGCAGATCTCCTCTAGAGCAGTGATGTTTTGGGGCTGTTGCTGGGCAA
Organism: Oncorhynchus masou masou; assembly: GCF_036934945.1. Classification (NCBI taxonomy): domain Eukaryota; kingdom Metazoa; phylum Chordata; class Actinopteri; order Salmoniformes; family Salmonidae; genus Oncorhynchus; species Oncorhynchus masou. The sequence continues at coordinate 22,830,902 of NC_088227.1, forward strand.
CATAGAAAATCTTTGGAGGGAGTTGAAAGTCTATGGGGTTGAGATCTGGAGACTGGCTAGGCCACTCCAGGACCTTGAAATGTTTCTTACGAAGCCACTCCTTCGTTGACCGGGTGGTGTGTTTGGGATCATTGTCATGCTGAAAGACCCAGCCACGTTTCATCTTCAATGCCTTTGCTGATGGAAGGAGGTTTTCACTCAAAATCTGTACGATACATGGCCCCATTCATTCTTTCCTTTACATGGATCAGTCGTCCTGGTCCCTTTGCAGAAAAATAGCCCAAAGCATGATGATTCCACCCCCATGCTTCACAGTAGGTATGGTGTTCTTTGGATGCAACTCTGCATTCTTTGTCCTCCAAACACGACGAGTTGAGTTTTTACCAAAAAGTTATATTTTGGTTTCATCTGACCATATGACATTCTCCCAATCTTCTTCTGGATCATCCAAATGCTCTCTAGCAAACTTCAGACGGGCCTGGACATGTACTGGCTTAAGCAAGGGGACACATCTGGCACTGCAGAATTTGAGTCCCTGGCGGCGTAGTGTGTTACTGATTGTAGGCTTTGGTCCCAGCTCTCTGCAGGTCATTCATTAGGTCCCCCAGTGTGGTTCTGGGATTTTTGCTCACCGTTCTTGTGATAATTTTGACCCCACGGGGTGAGATCTTGCGTGGAGCCCCAGATCGAATGAGAGATTATCAGTGGTCTTGAATGTCTTCCATTTCCTAATAATTGCTCCCACAGTTGATTTCTTCAAACCAAGCTGCTTACCTATTGCAGATTCAGTCTTCCCAGCCTGCTGCAGGTCTACAATTTTGTTTCTGGTGTCCTTTGACAGCTCTTTGGTCTTGGCCATAGTGGAGTTTGGAGTGTGACTGTTTGAGGTTGTGGACAGGTGTCTTTTATACTGATAACAGGTTCAAACAGGTGCCATTAATACAGGTAACGAGTGGAGGACAGAGGGACCTCTTAAAGAAGAAGTTACAGGTCTGTGAAAGCCAGAAATCTTGCTTGTTTGTAGGTGACCAAATACTTATTTTCCACCATAATTTGCAAATAAATTCATAAAAAATCCTACAATGTGATTTTCTGGATGTTTTTCCCTTATTTTGTCTGTCATAGTTGAAGTGTACCTATGATGAAAATTACAGGCCTCTCATCTTTTTAAGTGGGAGAACCTGCACAATTGGTGGCTGACTAAATACTTTTTCGCCCCACTGTATCTTTCAAATATGCTGTGATAGTTAACATACAATTTCAATCTATCAAATATAATCCACAGATTGTGAGTTGAAGAAAAATACTTTTACTAAGAGTATTAGTATATTAGTAATTGACTGACCCGGTCTCTCCAGATCTAACAGTACTATTTCTCGGGTCAATTTTAGATCAATGCTATGCATTTTCAGCCATTCCTGAACCTGAGACCAGAAACAGGCTACCTGTGGGCAATACCAACATAAATAGTTTATTGATTCTGTATCCTCACAACAAAATCTTCAGAGCTTCGATGATTTTATACCCCAAATATTCAACATTTTGTTGGTGGCAAGAATTCTTTATAATAATTTTAGCTGAAAAGCACAAAGTCATGAATCTTGCGTTGTTTTATATATCAACTTATACACCCTGTGCCATGGAATTGGTACATCAAAAATCTCTTCCCAAATATTTTGCAATCTGTATGGCACATTTGTCTTCATCCTGGTCCTCAAATGAAACTGGTATACTTTCCTATTTATGATATTTTTATTCCTCTGCCAGATTTGATCCTTTATATTGGGCCGACAGACCAGTTCCCTACCTCCTCCCGCTGCCACCTGACTCGTCCATTTTTGGGGCAATGCTGTAATCAATTAGTTGTAATCTTGGATTGGGCAGACCTTCCCGTACAATTCTGATAACTCCATGAAGGACATAACGAGGTGAATTTACAATATAATTTAAGAACAAATTACAATTTTCAAACATCTTTCCCATAAATACAGGTATTTTATCAACCAGCACAATTGAGTTCAGCCATAATATTTGTTATATCCTTTCAGGGGGATGAAATTGAAATTGTAGCCAGCTCTGCAATGCTTGTTTGAAAAAAAGAGATCCTTTGAAAAAAGTATAATTTTCAATTAATCGAAAATGAGACATGGCAATCTGCACAAGGGCCATTTTTAAACAATGGATGAGCTTTTTTTTAGTAATCTACTTGAGAACCATTTAGGACTAAAATAAAACTTTTGAATGAGTGAAGCTTTTAGAGAGAGGTTTAGTGCTTTTAAATTTAATCATCTCAACCCACCCAATTCACATTCATTATATAGATAGGCCCGTTTTATTTTGTCTGGTTTAGCGTCACAGATAAAGCGAAATATTTTTTGCTCAAATGATTTGAAAAACGAATCATCAGGAATAGGCAGCGCCATATGTAAGTGAGTAAACTGAGATATGACTAAGGAGTTAATCAGGGCAATTCTTCCATAAATAGACAGGTATTTACCTCTCCATGGTTGCAGGATCTTGTCTATTTTAACAAGTTTTCTATTGAAATTCATTGTGTGGAGCTTATTTATATATTTTATGATATGAATACCAAGTATGTCTACTTCACCATCAGCCCATTTTATAGGCAAACTGCAGGGTAATGTAAAAGTAGTTTTTTTTAAAAGATCCAATACGTAATATTGTATACTTATCATAATTAGGTTTTAGTCCAGAGAGTACAGAAAAGTTATATAGATCTTCAATGAGACATTCCAGGGATCTATCTTGTGGAATTAATATAAAACTTGATTCATCGACATACATGGACACCTTTATTTATAAGCCTTGGATTTCTAATCCTCTAATGCTATTGGATCTGATTTTAATAGCTAGCATTTCAATAGCCATAACAAATAGATATGGTGACAGAGGACACCCTTGTTTAACTCCTCTTGACAATTCAAAACTCTGAGAAGTAGCCGTTATTTAATATTTAACACCTGGGGTTACTATACATATTCTTTACCCATTTTTTAAGAGAATTAACAAAATTGAAAAAAATCCAGGCATTTATTTTAAAAAATAAACCCGTTGTTAGACCTTTTTGCCTAAGCTTTTTATGTTTTTTGTTGTTGTTGTTATCCCTAGCTTTGCTTAGCCCTGTTAATTTTTTCAATATCCAACATGTATATTAATTACACCTACTGTAGTTGAAAAAAAAGCTTGTCCAGTTTTCTAATTGTTGTTTACTGGTTTCACTTCTGTATTTCAACACTAGGTGGATACATTGAGCACACCACATCGAGTACCAACCTGTATGGTCGACCACATTCTCTCATTAGCACCACCAACTGAAGAGTGTTTTCTCCCTAATTGTCTTCCCCATGCCCTATATGAACTTGTCCATTCCCTCTGTGATTATTTTGAAGGCCAAAATGTCAATCTTTTAAACTTGTCAAATAAAACTATGCATTTTTAATGGCGAGTGAGCTTTGCGCCTTTTCCTGTCCAATGATGTCTACACATCTTTAGGTTGCACCTCTACTCACGTTGTTTGAGCACATTCTACTTCTTTCTAAGAATTGAAGGTGCCAACAACTGTTAGTCACCATAATGTTTTAATGTCGTTAACAAAAATCAGCTCCTCCCTCAACAGGGATCGATCAACTTAAAGTTTAAAGGCTTCGACCCACCACCTACCAGTACAGCCAGGGGACTGGCCACTCCTCTGAGAGTGAGCCTAGTTCAGCTAGGTTCCTCCCTTGTAGGGAGTTTTTCCTTAGCCTCGTACTATGATTCCGGATCTCGCAAGCTTACATAAATATGTTTGGCTACACAGCAGAACGAGAGCGGTCTCTTGGATCAGGCAAATTTTTCCTGACCACGTGCTTCTGCTTTTACATTGCTTGTGTAGCACATGGAGATGTGTGAAACTTAATCCTCAGCCTGAAGTGTTGCTACTTGTCCTCTGAATTGTTCACTTTTCAGTGGTGTCGACTGGTAAGATGCTTCAGGAGGGAGGTCACGTGGTGGCAAGGCAGAGGTCCTGGGTTTCGATCCTCAGTAAGAGCAGAATCAGGAGGAAATGGTACTCGCTAAGCAAGCAGCGTGACATCCATTACAAACTCAGCACAACGCTGGGTTCGGTGTAGAGGAAGTTTGGGGGGGGGGAAACTTACTCCTGGGTGCGAGCCTCGTAAGAGCAGAATCAGGAGGAAATGGTACTCACTAAGCAATCAGCCTTATGTCAGTTACACTTGTTCCTTGGGGTTTTAGGCTGGGTATCTTTCAAGCACTTTGGGACAACTGCTAATGTAAAAAAGGCTTTATAAAATAAATATTATTGACTGGAAGCTAGCCTATGCCTCCTCCTCACTGGTTCTATTATTCAGTAGTAAACATTGCTACACATTTTTATTTAATGTGATCACCTCCCCAGATGTCAATTTTGTGCACCCAGTTCCTTTAGGGAAAGGGGATATGTAGTCAGTTGCACAACTGAATGCATTGAACTGTCTTAAATATCTTCCACATTTAACCCAACCCTTCTGAAGAGAGGTGCGGCGGACTGCCTTAATTGACATCCACGGTGCCCAGGGTTGACTGCCTTGCACAAGGGCAGAATTTTTACACCTTGCCGACTTCAAACAAGCAATCTTTCGGTTACTGGCCAAATGCTCTTAACCACTAGGCGAACTGCCGCCCCCCTGTTCTTTACCATTTACATAGCTAGCTAGTCTACTGGTGCCAAAATTTGACTGCAGGGTGTCAGCAAATATAATTAGATGTTTCCCCTATTCATCTATGGCAAAGACACTTATGGGTTTCTCTTTTCCTCTGTGTCTGTAAATGTATGTGTGTCTGTAAATGCAGGGTGAATTCAAATTTTCTTTTACAGCACCCCTTTTGATTTGAACAAAAACTTCCATCCATATTTGCCCATTATAGAAGTGCTCAGAAAGTGACTTTTTGGACCTGAATGCCAAAACATTCAAGAGATAAAGGTGTTCAACGTTGACCTATTTTGCCTAACCCACCTTACCATGAGACATCCATGTCTTCATCACTGAAGAAGATAAACAGTTAAGATTGATATGTGAAAGATTACAAACAGGGTTGTCAAACTATTTAATAAATTGATCAAGTATGAGCACCTTTATCTCCTGAATATTCTGCATTCAGATCCAAAAAGTCCCTTTCTGAGCAGTTCTTCCATGGGCAAACAGGTATGAAAAGTTTTTTGTTTAAATCAAAACAGATGCTGTCACAAAGTGATTGAATTCGAATGGGTTTACTCCAATGTTAGCTAGTTACTGGCTAGCTAGGATGGAACGAAAGGGGGGATGGGTCCTTTAAAACTCAGACGCAGTTGAACTTGTCCTGTCAACACATCTGTCAGTGCTGCTGTAAATGCAACAGAAGAGACATGCTAAATGGAAGTTGTATACAGTATATAAAATATATAAATATATATTTGGTTTATGAACATAGTCTGGCCGTAAATATATATATATTTTTTGAAATTGTCCAAAATTAACTAGCTAGCATTGATTAAACAGTAATGACAATTCCCTTTTAGCTCACTAGCTAAATTATAAAAGCATTTTGTATATATTGATGCTGTTACCTTAACCAAACAAAAGGCTATTTTATATGGAAATCAGGATGTCTGTCCGGGACCTTTAACCTACCTGGTATTTTGTCAACCTGTGTAGATAAACTGGTTGGTGCAGTCAACTCTAGTGGCCCTATCCTTAAAGGTCTAATGTCGCTGTTTTTATCTCAATATCAAATCAGTTAAGTACCTCTAGTACTGTCTAGGGGTGTTCTGATCGGAAAGGGGAAAACTGAATATTAGCTATTATTGGAAGAGAGGTTTGGAACTCTTTTTCTTATTGGTCTTTTAACTAATTTAACACCAGGCAGGCCAAAAATCCATCTCACCAAAACAGGCTGACATTTCAGGGGGTCTTTTCAAACATCTCTTACACAAAAATGGCACTATCATAATTTTCACAATTACACAGTATTATTCCAACCTCAGTGTGGAAATATATAAAACACAGGAAAATCCAATTTTCAACTGCACTGGGGCTTTAACTTGTATAAATCACAGTATTCATTATGAAGTGAACTGATCAGGTTTATTAATTATTTTGTGAATTTCAGAGTAAAAAAATAAATGGAGCAGATGTCTTAATATACAAAGGTATTGATATTCTTTGATAGTATAGTCTGTTTTCATTCAGAGAGCCCTCTCCCACTGATGCATGTCAGCATCAGATAATGATCTGGATCCACTCCACTGACCAGGGTCCTGCGCAATAAATCCTCCTGCAGGAAATGTACATTTTACACTAATTGAAGACACATTATGTATGTGTACCTGTATATGAAAGTGTGTTCTGCAACTATACTGAACAAAAATATAAACACAACATGTGTTGGTCCCATTTTTCATGAGCTGAAATAAAAGATCCCAGAAATGTTCCATACTCACAAAAAGCTTGTTCATTTCTCTATCATAAGCTTCCTCCAATGTTGTTTTAGAGAATTTAGCAGTACGTACAACCAGCCTCACAAATGCAAACAACTTGTAACCATGCCAACCCAGGAACTCCACATCCGGCTCTGTTACTTGCGGGATCGTCTGAGATCTGACACCCGGACATCTAATGAAACTGAGGAGTACTTCTGTCTGTAATAACGCCCTTTTGTTGGGAAAGACTCGTTCAGATTGGCTGGGCCTGGTTCACCAATGGGTGTGCGTGGCTCCCGAGTGGGTGAGCCTATGCACTGCCAGGGCCACCCATGGCTGCGCCCCTGCTCAGTCATGTGAAACCCATTGATTGATTAGTGCCTAATGAATTTATTTTAATTGACTGATTTCCTTATATGAACTGTAACTCAGTAAAATTGTTGAAATTATTGAATGTTGCGTCTATATATTTGTTCAGTATATACTGTATGTCACTGTGTGTGTATATCCTACTGTATCTGCTCTGAGTGTGTCAAAATTTGCACTCACTGTGACGAACCTCATTGTGCCTGGTGTGAACTTGTGTGCCATGTCGTCAGTGATCTCACTTGTCGGGGCGAGGACATGGAGGTGGAGGTGAGGTACAGAGATATATGGAGGTCTGTGGAACCCCATCCTGTAGATGGACAGACAAGATCACTGAACCTACCAGACCAGCGGCATACAAATACAAGCATGAACATACATGTTCACGTGATCGGTCTCTCTCTTTCACACACACACACACACACACGTGCAAACACAGGATACTTTATACCTGATGTCATTTGGATTGACAATGCCATTTTCCTGCAACACAGCCCTTCCCATCTCAGCCATCCTCTCAACTGCCACATAAACAAATAAATAATCAATTAACATTCAACTGTGTATATGCATATCAAAAATGAACAGTATTTCATGTAACATTAGTTATTGGATTAATCATTCCTCACCTAGCTTTACGTGCTCCTTAAAGAGAGAAAAGCAGCTCACTATATGTTTTTTTGGCACAACCAGGTAGTGATGTGGTGCAGCGGGGTTAATGTCCCGAAAGCAGACTAGTTCAGAATCCTGTAAAGAAGATTAACAAAAGAAATGGAGACCTTCAATGGAGTAAGAAGAAGTTACCACTAAACACTGTTCTAAATTTTGGGTCAGGTTTTCCGTTAGCCAGGTAATAGCTTTTGCCCCTCCTCCAAAAAATGAAAAGCCAATAAATACAATTGGTACCGGTGAATTGTCAGCGAGAAGGAAAAGAAATCCCAGGCTTTTTTAGCCTCTTCATTGATGTAAACACCAGTCAATATAAATGCATTTGACCGGTCATGCTTATCGGTCTACAGGTTAATTTGCATAATTTAGGGGAATTAAATTGGGGCGTGTGTATTTTTGTTTGTCGTTATGCATCTTATATATCACACGCACACAGCATACAGATAGAGCCTACTTTGAGCAGAAAATCTACCAGACAGCACAAGAGCTGCTGCTACATCTCCTCAAAAAGCTTATTTGTTGCTTCTGGTTTGAAACATATTTTATAATCCTAATCATTGCACAACAATTCTAAACGCAATCGTTTATTAAAAACAGTCTTGATGGCCACGATTAAAATAACTACTATTTTTATTTCTCAAATGGTAATAGAAGCGCCCTTCCCATTCGCCAAGTGCACAGGCAACGGTAGGCAGGCATCAGCACATCACACACCACTTTTCAATGAACAGGAGGCAGTATGCATTTATAAAACATATAGGCCTACGTAACTGTTGAAATCTGAACGTTTTACATCATATGATGAGGCAAGTCTTACCCGCATCAAAGTAGCGTAGCCAAAATCTGACCATAGAAACGTGGAGGCAATTCTTTTATAAAGACTTCCATATGCCATTAAAACCAGAAGCCCATTTCTCTCATGTTCTATTGGTTTTCAACTGTCCTTCACGGTCCAGTAGCCAAAGGCACAATCCTAGTCATATTAGCAACCCATGCTAGTTTTTGAATCTTCAAATCTCCACTCTTTCTAACAGATATTTTCATCTCTGTCACATGAAACCGCTCGCAATGTGCAGTGCACTTATCACAATGGTGTTTTCCTGCTAATTGCAGTATGGAACGAACATTCTTGCATAGCCTACTGCCTTGTGTGCATTGCTGTGATTGTAATGTGAATAAATAATATCAACATTTTAAGCTAAACATTCTGATCTGTTGCATGATCACCATTGCTTTTTAAGTTATTGTTGTTTTTTTGAGGGGGGGGGGGTAGCCTAGGCTTACTGGTTGTATGAATTTGGGGTCTATCATCCCACAACTGTCCCAGAGTCTGCTTGGAATTGGAAAAGGCCATTTATTTCTTGCACAAAACGACAAGTTGACCAATAGAATAGGTCAACTTTTCTACAATGGGGGATAGTAGATTGACATAGCCTAGTGATTTTTCTGTTCATTACTTGTCTTGTTGGCTGAGGAAAAGTCAATGTGGACATATGCGGTGCATGGGTTTCAAGTTTGGGGAAGCTCATTTTCACCATAAAAATGCACCTTCTGTCACGCCCTGGTCGAAGTATTTTGTGTATGTCTTCATTTATTTGGTCAGGCCAGGGTGTGGCATGGGTTTTTGTATGTGTTGTGTTTGTATTGGGATGTAGCTTAGTGGGGTGTTCTAGTTAAGTCTATGGCTGTCTGAAGTGGTTCTCAATCAGAGGCAGGTGTTTATCGTTGTCTCTGATTGGGAACCATATTTAGGCAGCCATATTCTTTGAGTGTTTGGTGGGTGATTGTCCTTAGTGTCCTTGTTCTGTGTTTATTTACACCAGTATAGGCTGTTTTGGTTTTCGTTACGTTCTTTGTTTTGTAGTGTTTGTAATTGATTCGTGGTTTACGTTTGTTTATTAAACATGGATCGCAATCGACATGCCGCATTTTGGTCCGACTCTCCTTCCCACCTAGAAAGCCGTAACACCTTCACAATAAAGCATTCCATGCATCCCCACCTTTTCAGACTTATGTAAGATGGCCTATTATTCATCATGTGATGACTAGATTATCCAATCAGAATTTAGGTTAATAATATAACTCAATCAGTGTTTGCAAAACAATATTGTTCAATGCAGGATGTAGTGGCGTAGAGAAGGCCTTGACTATATCACAGGAAAACACATTTCATGCAATTCTATTACATTTTATATGACTAGAAACATTAGCAGAATGTTTTTTTATGCAACAAACATTACAGGGTAGTCTACTCTGAGCCTATTAAAAGGGAAGACGCAAATACAATATGACGTCCATCTAATCTGGAGGGGGAAAATATTGTCCAAAAACTAACAGAAGTGGCACTGACTTACCCAATGATAAAGACAATCAATATGCACACACAACGGGGATATGGCAGATATTGTCCGTGGGTGCCAATATGATAGGCTACTTTTAGCTCAATTATGTTGAGAATTTTTATAATTAAAAAGACAGATTGGGGCCTTTACATCGTCTTCTAGCTACAGCAATAGCCTTTTCGCTTTCCAAATGTTTTTCACGTGATTGTATTTTTAAATATTGAGATGAGCCTTGCTGGGTCTCTCTGCTTTTCACTGACAGTCACAACTCAACAATAATCTATTTGTTATTTGCCATGCGCTTTGCACAAATTGCCCCTTCCGACCGTAGGAGCAATCCGAATTTAAATCAATCCACAGTAAAAAAGAAAAAAAAGAAGCTAATGATCATCATTACTACAAATCATGCTTTCTGGTGTATTAGCCTATTTTTAATGATTGTATTTATTTCTGTATAGACTAGAGGTCGATCGATTAATTGGCATAGACAAATAATTAGGGCAGATTTATAGTTTTCATAACAATCAGTAATCGGTATTTTTGGATGCCGATTATGGCCGATTACATTGCATCCCACGATGAAACTGCGTGGCAGGCTGACCACCTGTTACGCGAGTGCAGCAAGGAGCCAAGTTAAGTTGCCAGCTTGCATTAAACTTTTCTTATAAAAAACAATCAATCTTCACATAATCACTAGTTAACCTAGTAATATCATCAACCATGTGTAGTTAACTAGCTTGTCCTGCGTTGCATATAATCAATGCGGTGCCTGTAAATTTTTCATCAAATCACAGCCTACTTCGCCAAACGGGGGATGATTTAAGTAAAGCTCATTCGCAAAAAAAAACACAATCGCTGCACGAATGTACCTAACCATAAACATCGATGCCTTTCTTAAAATCACAGAAGTATATATTTTTAAACCTGCATATTTAGTTAAAAGAAATGAATGTTAGCAGGCAATATTAACTAGGGAAATCGTGCCACTTCTCTTGCGTTCATTGCACACAGATTCAGGTTATATGCAACAGTTTAGGCCGCCTGGCTCATTGCGAACTAATTTGCCAGAATCTTATATAATTATGACATAACATTGAAGGTTGTGCAATGTAACAGCAATATTTTGACTTCGGGTTGCCACCCGTTTGATAAAATACGGAACGGTTCCGTATTTCACTGAAATAATAAACGTTTTGTTTTCCAAATGATCGTTTCCAGATTTTACCAAATTAATGACCAAAGGCTTGTATTTCTGTGTTTATTATAATAGAATTAAGTCTACGATTTCATATTTGATAGAGCAGTCTGACTGAGCGGTGGTAGGCGGCAACAGGCTTGTAAGCATTCATTCAAACTTTACTGCCGTTTGCCAGCAGCTCTTAGCAATGCTTGATTCACAGCACTGGTTATGACTTCAAGCCTATCAACTCCTGAGATTAAGCTGGCAATACTAAAGTGCCTACGAGAACATCCAATAGTCAAAGGTAAATTAAATACAAATGGTATACAGAGAAATCGTTGACGCGTCATAATTCCTGTAATAACTACAACTGGGAATATTGAAGAACTGGGAATATTGAACCACCAGCTTTCATATGTTCTCATGTTCTGAGCAAGGAACTTAAACGTTAGCTTTTTTAATGGCACATATTGCACTTTTACTTTCTTCTCCAACACGGTTTTTGCATTATTTAAACCAAATTGAGCATGTTTCATTATTTATAAGAGACTAAATAGATTTTATTTATGTATTACATTAAAATAAGTGTTCTTTGTTCATTCAGTATTGTTGTAATTGTCATTATTACAAATAAATATAACACATATATATATACATACAGTTGAAGTCGGAAGTTTACATACACTTAGGTTGAAGTCATTAAAACTCGTTTTTCAACCACTCCACAAATTTCTTGTTCACAAACTATAGTTTTGGCAAGTCGGTTAAGACATCTACTTTGTGCATGACACAATTCATTTTTCTAACAATTGTTTACAGACAGATTATTTCACTGTATCACAATTTCAATGGGTCAGAAGTTCACTGTGCCTTTAAACAGCTTGGAAAATTCCAGAAAATGATGTCATGGCTTTAGAAGCTTCTGATAGGCTAATTGACATCATTTGAGTCAATTGGAGGTGTACATGTGGATGTATTTCAAGGCCTACTTTCAAACTCAGTGCCTCTTTGCTTGACATCATGGGAATATCAAAAGAAACCAGCCAAGACCTCAGAAAAAGAGTTGTAGACCTCCACAAGTCTGGTTCATCCTTGGGAGCAATTTCCAAATGCCTGAATGTACCACGTTAATCTGTACAAACAACAGTACGCAAGTATAAACACCATTGGACCACGCAGCCATCATACCGCTCAGGAAGGAGACGCGTTCTGTCTCCTAGTGATGAATGTATTTTGGTACAAAAAGTGCAAATCAATCCCAGAACAGCAGCATAGGACCTTGTGAAGATGCTGGAGGAAACAGGTACAAAAGTATCTATATCCACAGTAAAACGAGTCCTATGTCGACATAACCTGAAAGGCCGCTCAGCAAGGAAGAAGCCACTGCTCCAAAACCGCCATAAAAAGCCAGACTACGGTTTGCAACTGCACATGGGGACAAAGATCGTACTTCTTGGAGAAATGTCCACTGGTCTGATGAAACAAAAATAGAACTGTTTGGCCATAATGACCATCCTTATGTTCGGAGGAAAAAGGGGGATGCTTGCAAGCCGAAGAACACCATCCCAACTGTGAAGCACAGGGATGGCAGCATCATGTTGTGGGGGTGCTTTGCTGCAGGAGGGACTGGTGCACATCACAAAATAGAGGAAAATGATGTGGATATATTGAAGCAACATCTCAAGACATCAGTCAGGAAGTTAAAGCTGGGTCGCAAATGGGTCTTCCAAATGGACAATGACCCCAAGCATACTTCCAAAGTTGTGGCAAAATGGCTTAAGGACAACAAAGTCAAGGTATTGGAATGGCCATCACAAAGCCCTGACCTCAATCCCATAGAAAATTTGTGGGCAGAACTGAAAAAGTGTGTGTGAGCAAGGAGGCCTACAAACCTGATTCAGTTACACCAGCTCTGTCAGGAGGAATGGGACAAAATTCACCCAACTTATTGTGGGAAGCTTGTGGAAGGCTACCCGAAACGTTTGACCCAAGTTAAACAATTTAAGTTGAGTGTATGTAAACTTCTGACCCACTGGGAATGTGATGAAAGAAATAAAAGCTGAATGAAATCATTCTCTACTATTATTCTGACATTTCACATTCTTAAAAAAAAACATGGTGATCCTAAATGACCTAAGACAGGGAATTTGTACTAAGATTAAATGTCAGGAATTGTGAAAAACTGAGTTTAAATGTATTTGGCTAAGGTGTATGTAAACTTTCAACTTCAACTGATAAATAAATATATATGCCGATTAATCGGTATTGGCTTTTTTTGGTTCTCCAATAACCGGTATCGGCGCATCGCCTATGTATTCTAACATCTTCAAATTGCTCATCGGAATTCAGTAAGAATGAGGAATACTGTTACATTTACATTTACATTTAAGTCATTTAGCAGACGCTCTTATCCAGAGCGACTTACAAATTGGTGAATTCACCTTCTGACATCAGTGGAACAGCCACTTTACAATAGTGCATCTAAATCATTTAAGGGGGGGGGGGGGGGTGAGAAGGATTGCTTTATCCTATCCTAGGTATTCCTTGAAGAGGTGGGGTTTCAGGTGTCTCCGGAAGGTGGTGATTACATCAGAGTTGAGTGTTCTGTTAAGATAAATTACCATAAACTAAATGTGATTTCTGCCATTCTGAGCACAGTGGGCCACATTTTCCTAAAAGTCACTCTGATACTGACCAACATCACACAGGGTTCAGTGACAATGTCATCACGTCATCCAAAAACACTCATAATACCCACAAAACATAGACAGATAAAGACACAGACAGAATAACGGTTCCAATTGTTCTTTCCATCATTTTAAAACGAGGTCTGTGGCAAAAATGAATGGTGGAGAAACAATGGGAACCATTTCCTTGTTTGACCTCTAAGTTTTATGTCTTGTAATGAAACACAAGGGAGCAGGGCTCGAACCCTCGATCTTCGAGCCCGAGATCCGGCGCGCTATCGACTGTGCCGCAAAAACATGCTCGTGCTGCAGAGTCGTTTTCCGCGATTATAAACCCAGGGTCGTTACAGTATTATGATTCCTACTGTGGTACTCGGTTGGATGTATATAACATTTAAATTGTTATTATCTTCGGCCATGTGTGATGAAAAAGTTATGTGAATAATTAAATTATCGTTTTGTGCACAAAGATGATATCTCGTGTGTCTTATTAAGAACTTTCACATCTCTATGTGGACGTTTATGGAAATTGCGTCAGATAACTACAGTACCGAAGCAAAACTGTAGCAGCAGCCGAAACAGTGCTTTTAGACCCGAACCCTGACTTGACCGCGAAATGCTTGCGTACGAGCCCATCCCCACGATATATTATTACCTGTTTAACAATTTCTGTGTCTTTGTCTTGGTTTTCAGAAATCATACAGAACACGCAGGTGTCATCCATGTCGCTGGATAAATTACTTTGTGTATCATCGTGGCGTTGTTGTACAGTGTCCCCTGCGCTGTTCTCCATTTAGCCGGTCCGGTTCCCGATATCTATTTCCTGATGGCAGCCGTTTTTGATTTACCGCTTCCGTAACAGGAATGTCACAGATAGAACAATGAGATATATATTTTACTTGATGTATAAATGTGAAGCATCCGCTTCTGCTCATTTTCTCATCGATGAAACATTTGATCTCAATACAGTTTTCTGTTCCCAGAACTAAAATCTGTGGACAGAGTTTTGTAGACTTTGCCATTTGCCAAAATATTTTTTAAATCATGTTGTTCAGGAGTGAAAATACGAATTCGCGGAAATATGGAGATGAATGCTCGAACAGGCAAATATGATCTTGCTAGCTCGTGCTTGACTCTGCCCACCTCCTTATTTGTTCTGCACACTATGACACATTTGTTCGCAATGGAAACGAAAGGATGTGGTCTATCTTGGTTTAGTTATACAAATCTGTGGATATGTTGACGTAGTAGCTCCAACGGTCCGTCTGCTTTCTATAGCTCCCATATATCATGGTGATACTGTAGTGTATACAGTTGTGCTTTCAAGACAACTTGGAACTCGGGGGGGAAAACGAGATCTGTGTTCGTATACTCATACTAACGTACATTGAGTATTTAGTATGCTTATTGGTCACAGTATGTATATGGTTAGTATGCCAAAAATTCCCAGATGTCGTATTACATTAGCCAAAATACGGCCTGCATTCCAAACACGTAAAAGACACCCTCTCCCCTCAGCCCTCAAATTAAGTTCTGATGACGTATAAAGACGTCTGACGAGTTGACAATTGCAGGCAAGGGGACGAAACCTAGCTTACTAGTTAACCAGATATTCATATCACGACACTGTATTTGTCTTCTTATTTTTATCAGGTTATGCAACGTTTTGAATTCAATGCACAAAATACTGTATCTCTAAATACCAGGGGTTTACGAAACATAACTAAAAGAAAAAGCTATTTTTTTTCTTTTGTAAACAGTAAATGCAGATTTCATTTTACTCCAAGACTCACTCCTGCAATTCAAATTCTAGTTTTTGGAAATCACAATAGGGAAATACTGTTTATTATAGTCATGGTGTAACCACTCAGCTGGTTAAATAATATTGCTTTATAAGTTTAGAGGTGATATTTCAGTCTTGTTTTTCCAAAGATGGGAGAAGGGTTATATTGATCTCAAAACTAGATCATGCTTGTTTTATTATATGCAATGTATATGGGTACAACACTTACACCTCAAATACGACTTTATTTTTGGATCTTGCTGATACGCTTACCGAGCTGCAAAACAAGTATGGCTCATAGTAGCTGGAGACTTTAATGAAACACCTGATAACTCTTCAGATAGATGTCCACCTAGAATAGCGCAAAGATCTCAGAATAGTGACATCACATCATTTTGCAGTAAACTGACAGTGATCAATACATGGAGATCCAGAATTGATCTCTTTCTCATTTCTCCCCCACCTTTACAGTATGAAACATGCTCCATTGACTGATCATAAATTTATATTATTGAAGTTAGAATGTGCTGAAATTCCAGTGGCATTCGAGGATACTGGAAACGTAATAATTCACTCCTAAATGATCCTGTCTTTAACAAGAGCACAAACTCGTTTAACTCAAATGATTTAGAACCAAAGCATGGAAGTAACTGGGAAATATTTAAATTCAAGGTAAGATCTTTCGCCATTACACGCAGTAAGGAACTAAAGAAGCAGAAATGTTTGAAAGAAGATGAGATTATGAATAAATTGAATGTTCTTTTAGAAAAGGATACCCTGTCAGCCGAGGTAGAAACAGATTTGTATACATTTCGAATAGAACTAGATCAAATGTACATTGATTTAGTTAAAGGGGCCTTTATTAGATCTAGAGCAAAATGGGTTGAGGAGGGTGAGAAAACACAAGCAATGTTTTTGCTCTTGCAAAAAGGAACTAAGGGAGCTAACGTTAGTTAGCTAATTCATTTGATAGCCATCATACAGTAGGAGTATATTAATGATATATTTAATATAAGTAGACATACTCAGAATTTACGCATATAAAGCATCCACAAGCTACAGGTGGCTGAAACACAATCATTGCGGGAGGAACGAGTGACGAATTTCCGGCCAAGGGTGGTCCTTTTAAAAATCATTCCTTCCTCCCTCGCCCTGCAAGTGTATACTCGTCAAACGTCATGATACATCATCAGAAGTGTCCACTTAATTTGAGGGCTGAAAGGGATAGGGTGTGTCTTTTAAGTGTTTGGACCGTGGACACCCTCCTCCATTTACCCTCACCTTTGCCCTTGAGGGAATCCCCGCTGCCAAGCAATGGAAGTTTGCAAAGTAAGCCCCTCGGCCCTCTTTTTTTAATGGTGTTTACGAGTGTACAATTAATGTTCACTTCGGGGCTTGAAACGCACCATAATTCAATTCACGATAATTACACATCCGCTAAGAAAAGTCCGCCAAAACTTAACCTCAAAATCTATATGGAGTCAAGAGGAGTAAGTAAAAATAAATGTAAATAAGTTAGAAATGATGCTACTAATGCACAAACATTTCGTAAAAGTATTTTTGCTTGGTTAGCTTTTGGAAATTTTTCAGAAGTTCCAGCTAGGCAGGCTAACGTTAGTTAGCAAATTCATTTGATAGCTATCATACAGTAGGCATATTAATAATTATATAGTTAATATAAGTAGACATGCAATCATAATTGACTGTAGAGCATATAACGCACGCACAAGCTACCAGTGCCTGAAATAATTATCATTGCGGGAGGAACGAGTGACGAATTTCCAGGGCAGCCCATTTAAAATTCATTCCTTCCTCCCTCACCCTGCAAGTGTAAACTTGTCAGACATCATCAGAAGTGTCCACTTAATTTGAGGGCTAAGGGTAGAGGGTGTGTATTTTAAGTGTTTGGAATGCAGCCTTTGTCTTGGTCACAGAAGAATGCCCTCAATGCTGATCCTAGACAATCTTTTGGGAATTTTTCTTGAAAACAATCATGCAAATAATTAATTATACAAATTATTAGGGATACAGGAAATTGACATTTGCAACCCTTTTGCTTTTTGAGAAACAGGTCATTCACTCTGTAGTTTCTTTGTTAATGTATCTGTAAATGGTAGAATCCACTAAGCAGATGATTGGTCCACCTAGCTTTACCAGAGCCCGTTACCTAGCGTGTTGTGGATCTAGACATGCCTTCATGGCAACCATAGAGGCCTGGGTGGCAAAGCCACCCACAAAATGTTGTATTACCACATAACATTAATATTGTTTGGCAAGGGAATGATAGAATAACTGAACCCGTCAAAAGTTTGGACACACCTACTCATTCCAGGGCATTTCTTTATTTGTACTATTTTCTACATTGTAGAATAATAGTGAAGACATCAAAACTATGAAATAACACATGGAATCATGTAGTACCCAAAAAAGTGTTAAACAAATCAAAATATATTTTATATTTGAGATTCTTCAGATTCTAGTATCTGCAGAGCTATACTCATGTCAAAATTATAGGTTGAGTTCACAACTAACCATCACAGTTTACCCATAACTAAGGCAGGAAATGTACATTTTAATGAAATATAATCCAAATTATTGTACTTGTTTTTTATCTTATAGGAAGAATTGCAGCATGTTGTTCACCTCGAGCACTCAGAATCCACCCCTGCAGATACGCTGTAGCTCTGCATGGCTGTCCACTGCTTAAGTACAGCCTTCCACAGCTGTATGGGGCCAGGGATCACCTGAAAGGACTCTCTCAACAACAAATACAGGCTTGTAGAGAGGAATGCTTTCAGAGGTCCATACCATTGTCATGAGACTGTTTTTGACATTTCATGCCTTGCAATGGCAGAGAACAAATTTGCCTCTACCCACTACTTCCAATGAAGCTATCGAATTGTATTTGTTCTTATGGGCTTACATGCTAGCTCATCTGTAACACAGTCCAGCTAGCACCAGAACTAGGGATGAACTCTGTTATCCTGACGCTGAAGGGGACAGACCGAGGTGGCTGCCCTGCTGATTGAGAGGGGCGCCAACCTGGAGGAGGTCAATAATGAGGGATACACCCCACTCATAGAGGCTGCATGAGAGGGGCAAGAGGACATGGTGGCGCTATTTTTGGCACAAGGTATGGGCTCTCTCTCTCTCTGGGTTTGAATTAAACTAGTTATTCTGTTTAGAGATTTCACAATCATATTGACCGCCCAAGCTCATTGTTGAGGCAAAATACGAAACCTCTCTTTTGGAAACAAAATTATCAAGTGATTATATTAAGTTTTAAGCTCATTATCTTACTGAGTTGTGGAAAGGGTTCTACATGGAACCAAAAAGAATATTCAAAGTAGAGGTCGACTGATTATGATTTTTCAACGCTAATACCGATTATTGGAGGACCAAAAAAGCTGATACCGATTAAATCGGCCAATTTTTTTTAAATTTATTTTTATTTATTTGTAATAATGACAATTACAACAATACTGAATGAACACTTATTATTACTTAATATAATACATCAATAAAATCAATTTAGCCTCAAGTAAATAATGAAACATGTTCAATTTGGTTTAAATAATGCAAAAACAAAGTGTTGGCGAAGTGCAATATGTGCTATGTAAGAAAGCTAACGTTTCAGTTCCTTGCTAAGAACATGAGAACACACGAAAGCTGGTGGTTCCTTTTAACATGAGTCTTCAATATTCCCAGGTAAGAAGTTTTCGGTTGTAGTTATTATAGGAATTATAGGACTATTTCCCTCTATACCATTTGTATTTCATAAACCTTTGACTATTGGATGTTCTTATAGGCACTTTAGTATTGCCAGTGTAATAGTATAGCTTCTGTCCCTCCTCACTCCTCCCTGGGCTCGAACCAGCAACACATCGACAACAGCCACCATCAAAGCAGCATTACCCATGCAGAGCAAGGGGAACAACTACTAGATAAATGCTATTAAATGCTATTAGCGCGCGCTAACTAGCTAGCCATTTCACTTTGGTTAAACCAGCCTCATCTCGGGATTTGATAGGCTTGAAGTCATAAACAGCGCAATTCTTGACGCACAACGAAGAGCTGCTGGCAAAAAGCACAAAAGTGCTGTTTGAATGAATGTTTACGCGCCTGCTTCTGCTTACCACCACTCAGTCAGATACTTAGATACTTGTATGCTCAGTCAGATTATATGCAACGCAGGACACGCTAGATAATATCTAGTAATATCATCAACCATGTGTAGTTAACTAGTGATTATGATTGTTTTTTATAAGATAAGTTTAATGCTAGCTAGCAACTTACCTTGGCTTACTGCATTCGCATAACAGGCAGTCTCCTTGTGGAGTGCAATGAGGGAGAGGCAGGTCGTTAATGCGTTGGACTAGTTAACTGTAAGGTTGCAAGATTGGATCCCCGAGCTGACAAGATGAAAATCTGTCGTTCTGCCCCTGAACGAGGCAGTAAACCCATCGTTCCTAGGCCGTCATTGAAAATAAGAATGTGTTCTTTAATAACTGACTTGCCTAGTTAAAAAGGTTCAACTAAAAAAATAAAAAATCGGTGCCCAAAAATACAGATTTCCGATTGTTATGAAAACTTGAAATCGGCCCCAATTAATCGGCCATTCCGATTAACCGGTCGAATTCTAATTCAAAGGGTTCTCCTATGGGAACAACCAAAGAACCCTTTTAGGTTCTAGATAGCACCTTTTTTGTACTAAGAGTGTTTGTCTCTTGTCTGCAGGTACCAAAATCAACACTCGAGGGGATCCAGGAGACGGCCCTGCCGGGGCCAACTTCAAGCTGGGCTGCTCAACACTTCTCATAGAGGGACACTTGGAGCTAGTCAAATACCTGCTGGCTGCAGGTGAGCAGAAACTCTCCTAACTGGACAGCCTCTCTGTTTGGTTCTCCCAAACCAAACTATTTGAGATTGGCTCATCCTCGCTTCATACCATTATGGAAATTCACTTGGCTATCACCAAAACGAACAGCAAGATCTTAGAAAATCGGAAGCAGCGACGAGTAGGAGAAGGGAGGAAAGGAGAGCAAAGAGGAACTAAGGATGGTCACACCATCGTGGTGTCCTACCTCCTTGACTACCCCATCCTTTTGGTCCCTGTGCCAAACCTACTGCATCTCAGCTCTCATCCCCCTCCCATGACACCTCTCAGGTAGGGACTGCTGGTTTACCAATAAACAAACTACTGTACTACTAGAGATATGTATTTGTATTAAAATCACTTTTATAAGTTGATTCCAAATACTTTTGTAATATCTGACCTAACCCAAACAGGCTCCACGACTTCCATTCCAAAACCTGGCCATGTTAGTGCCCCCACAAGAGACAGAGTACCCTCCAACATCACAACACCTCCATCTGTCATCACCCACCTGTAGCACGCGCTCCAGCAGGTATATCTCTCTGGTCACCCCCAAAACCAATTCTTTCTTTGGCCGCCTCTCCTTCCAGTTCACTGCTGCCAATGACTGGAATGAACTACAAAAATCTCTGAAACTGGAAACACATCTCCCTCACTAGCTTTAAGCACCAGCTGTCAAAGCAGCTCACAGATTAATGCACCGGTACATAGCCCATCTATAATTTAGCTCAAACAACTACCTCTCCCCCTACTGTATTTATTTTGCTCCTTTGCACCCCATTATTTCTCTCTACCTTGCACATTCTTCCACTGCAAATCTACCATTCCAGTGTTTTACTTGCTATTTTGCATTTACTTCGCCACCATGGCCTTTTTCTTGTTGCCTTTACCTCCCTTATCTCACCTCATTTGCTCACATTTTATATAGATTTATTTTTCTACTCTATTATTGACTGTTTTTTTTTACACCATGTGTAACTCTGTTGTTGTATGTGTCAAACTGCTTTGCTTTATCTTGGCCAGGTCGCAATTGTGAATGAGAACTTGTTCTCAAATTGCCTACCTGGTTAAATAAAAAGGTGAGAAAAAAATATTAAATTAACAAAATGTCAGTCCAATAGTAAATACAGATCTAACTTTAATTCCCTGACCAAGAAGACAACGAGACAATAGTTGAGTGCTCAAGGCATCAAAGCGTTATAAGGATTGCTGTAATATTGTATGGTACAACCTTGTAGCTAACTGGTTGTCTTGTCTTGTGTAGCTGTCTCAGACGGCTTCAAGTAGAGGCCGAGCCCCTTCCAGGGTAACCCACTTGCTGCAGACAGTCCAGACAGATCTGCTGCCCCTCTTCTACTTGTACCAGCCCCTGGAGTGCATTGTGGAAGAGACGGATAGCAAACTGAATGAGTTCAGCCAAAGTATCTCAGCCATAGAGAAGGCTGAGCTGCAGAAGAAGAGGATCCTCAAGAAGAAGTTCACCAAAGAGTGCGTGAATGCCAAAGGCCTGAAGGGTGACCCCAGGGTAGCCACCTACCTCTGTAGACCAGCTTCTTACCTTGGCCACTCAGCATTCTAGACTTTAGTACAGCAGACTACCCCAACATCACCTACCCTGCCCTACAGAGGCTGATGGTGAGCCAGCAGTAGATGTTGGGACAATAGTTGACAGGCCTGGAACCCGGGCCTTCTCACTCAGGCCTCCGACAGACGCAGTGGCCTTCCCCACAGACCGTCACTGACACGCTGGTAGACATCATGGCAGTTATGTGAGCAGTTACTGTAGAAGCAGTTCTTCACTTTCTTTCTTCTTCTAATAACAAGTAGTAAGGTGAGTGTTCTGTCCCCCATCCTTTTCCTTAATGCTGAACATGGTTTCAATACATTCAACATAATTCCCAACTGCTTCTAAACAAAATCTAATTTGATTTAGTTATAGGTTGAATGCTCTTTTATTAATTGTTCTCTCTCCCTCTGTTACAGTAGCAGTGAGCAGTAGTGTCTATGTTGAACACTACAACCTCGCCCATACCCACAGCACAGATGCCCATCAATTCAGTGTCCCCACCCCCCCATGCTCCCCCTCTGGACATCGATGCACATCTACATCACACCACCTAGCTAGATTCTTATATTTATATGTACATTTTTCTGGGAAATGTATAGTTTCTGTGTAGAAGTGGGAGTCTGTATATAGGTGTTAGAGAGTAATCTCTCTGTACCCTGCTTTCACTCCTCTAATCCTGGCTGCTACAGTGGATCACATTGCCGTGGTGGTGATCCTACTGGATAAAGGAGAGTACATCGAAGCCCAGTCTGAGAGAATCAAAAACACACCTCTCTCCCTGGCCTGCTCTGTAGGAAGACAAGAGGTGTTGCGATTCACTAAAACACATTTTTCCCTGAACATTAGATTAGTTGATTGTTACCTTTTTGATAAAACACTAGTGGAAATTCTCAATTTATAACCTGTGGTCCATTCCTTCCAGGTGACAAAACTGTTGCTGCTGCGTGGGGCCAACAAGGAGCAGTGTAGCATTTCAGATTACTCCTCTCAGCCTGGCCGCCTCAGGGGGCTGCATCAATATCAATATCCTCATGAATGCTGGTGCTGAAATCAACTCCAGATGACAGTTTATCAACCTCTGAAACACACAACCATCCCTGTCAGTCAAATATTTTTACCACTCTGAACTATGTGTAATATCTTCTCTGTCCACATGTTTCCACCTCTGTCTGTTCCTCTCTCACTGTGTGTTTGTTTCCTGTCAGGACTAGAAGTACATTGGATAGCTCTCTGCTGATGCTGGCTGCCATGAATGGTCACGTCCTTGTGGTCAAGCTGCTGCTGGACATGGGCTCAGACATCCACACTCCCGACGAGACCAAGCGCAACGCAGCACTGACAACATGGAGCACCGCTCCAAGTTGAGAGCAGCCACCATCAGCTGAACTTGGCAGGTCATGTTATCTGGGCTTGAGTCAAAGGCATCAGAAATTATGTTTGGTGTTAGACAGTGTGGTGTCTGTGTGTTGCAGTATGTCACTGACCCATATGTTCTCTCTTTTAGATTGGTCTGACTCCTCTCATGGAGGCTGCATCGGGCGGCTAAGCTGTGGTGGGGCTGGTGCTGCTGGACAAGCACTATAGTGTGTGTGACATGGCGTCTCAACAGACCATCCTAAGAGGTGAACTAGACTTTTACATCAGCACCCGTCATGAATCTCATTATCTTCCTGAGTCCAACCTCATCCAACCCTCTAATATATAGCTGGAAATATCGGAAATTCTGAATCTCTGCCTGATTTTGTGGGGATGCTTGCAGTAACTAACAGTTTTCTAGGTGCCGGCTTATCCTTTTTCCTCTATAGAGTGTTTGTGACAGCACTTCTCTTGCAGCATCCAACACATTATCATATTATTGTGGTGTGAACTTCAATGTCTGGAGGGATTGTGGCGTGAAGGCTGTCTGGAGGGGTTGTGGAATGAACACCGATGTTTAGAGCGGATGTGGTGTGAAATCTAACATCCGGAAGGGTTGTGGAGTGACTGACATCTGGAGGGGTTTCTGATGTGACTTCTGTAGGACATGTGGTGTGACATGTTGTCTGGAGGAGTATCAATTATAAAAGCGATCAGGTACTGTAAGGGGTCTAGGTTGTGTAGCTCATTCTGTTGGCTATATACAAATACCAGTATGTCATCCAGCTGATACGGAAGGGGTTCTCCAATGTGTGGCACAAACTAACTGATACAGCTGAAGTCGGAAGATTATATACACCTTAGACAAATATATTTAACTCAGTTTTTCACAATTCCTGACATTTAATCCTAGTAAAAAAATCCCTGTTTTAGGTCAGTTAGGATCACCACTTTATTTTAAGAATGTAAAATGTCAGAATAATAGTGGAATGATTTCAGCTTTTATTTTTCATCACATTCCCAGTGGTCAGAAGTTTATATACACTCAATTAGTATTTCGTA
Organism: Oncorhynchus masou masou; assembly: GCF_036934945.1. Classification (NCBI taxonomy): domain Eukaryota; kingdom Metazoa; phylum Chordata; class Actinopteri; order Salmoniformes; family Salmonidae; genus Oncorhynchus; species Oncorhynchus masou. The sequence goes on from NC_088227.1 coordinate 22,855,250, forward strand.
GCATTGCCTTTTAAATTGTTTAACTTGGGTCAAACATTTTGGGTAGCCTTCCACAAGCTTCCAACAATAAGTTGGGCGAATTTTGGCCCATTCCTCCTGACAGAGCTGGTGTAACTGAGTCAGGTTTGTAGGCCTACTTTCTTGCACACGCTTTTTCAGTTCTGCCCACAAATTTTCTATGGGATTGAGGTCAGGGCTTTGTGATGGCCACTCCAATATCTTGACTTTGTTGTCTTTAAGCCATTTTGCCACAACTTTAGAAGTATGTTTGGGGTCATTGTCCATTTGGAAAACCCATTTGAGACCAAGATTTAACTTCTTGACTGATGTCTTCAGATGTTGCTTCAATATATCCACTTCATTTTCCACCCTCATGATGCCATCTATTTTGTGACGTGCACCAGTCCCTCCTGCAGCAAAGCACCCCCACAACATGATGCTGCCACCCCTGTGTTTCACGGTTGGGATGATGTTCTTTGGCTGGCAAGTCTCCGCTTTTTCCTCCAAACATAATTGGTCATTACAGCAAAACAGTTCTATTTTTGTTTCATCAGACGAGAGGACATTTCTCCAAAAATTACGATCTTTGTGCAGTTGCAAACTGTAGTCTGGGTTTTTAAATGGGGGTTTTGGAGCAGTGGCTTCTTCCTTGCTGAGCGGCCTTTTAGGTTATGTCGACATAGGACTCGTTTTACTGTGGATATAGATACTTTTGTACCTGTTTCCTCCAGCATCTTCACAAGGTCCTATGCTGTTGTTCTGGGATTTATTAGCACTTTCGTACCAAAATACGTTCATCTCTAGGAGACAGAACGTGTCTCCTTCCTGAGCGGTATGACGGCTGCGTGGTCCCAAGGTGTTTATACTTGCGTACTATTGTTTGTACAGATGAACGTGGTACATTCAGGCATTTGAAAATTGCCCCCAAGGATGAACCAGACTTGGAGGTCTACAATTCTTTTTCTGAGGTCTTGGCTGATTCCTTTTGATTATCCCATGATGTCAAGCAAAGAGGCACCGAGTTTGAAGGTAGGACTTGAAATACATCCACAGGTACACCTCCAATTGACTCAAATTATGTCAATTAGCCTATCAGAAGCTTCTAAAGCCATGACATAATTTTCTGGAATTTTCCAAGCTGTTTAAAGGCACAGTCAACTTAGTGTATGTAAACTTCTGACCCACTGATACTGTGAATAAGTGAAATAATCTGTCTAAACAATTGTTGGCAAAATTGCTTGTGTCATGCAAAGTATAAATCCTCACCGACTTGCCAAAACTATAGTTTGTTAACAGGAAATGTGTGGAGTGGTTGAAACACTTAGGTTTGAGTCATTAAAACTTGTTTATGTAAACTTCCAACTTCAACTGTAGGTCTGAGAGACAGCGAACATCCCTTCAGTGTAGGTTAAAGTGATAGCTACTGTTTCTGTAACTCATTCTGCATCATGAACAACTTCCTGTTTCAGCTCCTTGGCGATGAGGTAAAATCTCAACACACCAAATGTTTGTACTGTGTATACAGTTCTCCCACAGTTATGCCATCCTTCAAGAACACTTTCTTGAAAGTCAAAGATTTCATGAGACATCTTCCCATGGTCCTCTCTTGGATTTCCCGTGGGAAAAACAGTTATTTTGTTTGACCCAAAAGGTCCTTTTTCCAATAAGTTTTTGGAACATTGATAACTCTGCGCCTCATGAACTTATTTAAAATTGACTGATTTCCTTATATGAACTGTAACTCAGTAAAATCGTTGCATGGTAAGTTTCTTTTTTGTTCGGTATATCAGTCTGCTAATACAGGACTAGTAAAGCCCAGTGCACTGCTTTTGTGAAAAAATGTCAACTAGATGTATTTGTTATTACCATCATTTGTAACATGAGTCTGATAATTATCTGTACAAAACAGCTTAATCTGAAAATACTTGTGGAATGTAAAAATACTTGCTTGATATGTTTTCCAGTTTCTTTAAATACTTTACCTGTACCCTCACACACCGACTCGGTACCGGTACCCCCTGTATATAGTCTCGTTATTGTTATGTGCATTTCTTTTTACTTTTTGATACAATATTTTTTTTGTAAACCCATTGCAAGTGCAATGCTCTACCAACTGAGCCACATCACAAACCACTTGCTGTCTCCATGTACTAAGTTACTGTATAGGTCATTATCTTCATGGTGATGGAAAATCTACAGGTACAAACCTAGATGACTAGCCTCTGTACAATACCATTATATACATTTTACATTGTGGTTTGTAAGGATGGTAAATTAATACTGCACAAAATGTGGTTTTTCAAGAAAAATATTTAACTTGATGTGGATGTTGTGCCTTTGCAACTTTTGATTTTTACCCAATTTTCCCCCAATTTTGTGAATATGATCCTGTTTCATCGCCGCAACTCCCCTACGAGCTAGGGAGAGGCGGAGGTCGAGTCATGCGTCCTCCAAAAAATGACCCGCCAAGCCGCGCTTCTTAACACACGCTCCCTTAACCCGGAAGCCAGCCGCCCCAATGTGTTGGAAACACTGTTCAACTGAAATATTTATTTTGCTTTTGCTCCAGATACCTATATTGGTCTGTTAATACTAGTAAAGGCCCAGTGCATTACTTTTGTGGAAAAAAAATATTTACAAAATAATATTTTAAAAGATTTGGCTATGTGTCTATGGCCACAATGCAACAAGGGGTATATTTGTGTGCATGCTGCCCAAACGGTATGGCTGCAGTTAACTGCCAAAATAAAGAAAACCCTTGAGTAAACAAGGGATACGTTATGGTGTGGGGTGCATTTTCCTGGCCCACATGTATAATCTATGCCAAGGTGCATTGAAGCTATTCTGGCAGCTCGTGGTGGCCCAACACCCTTTTAAGACGCTGTTGGTGTTTACTTGTGCTTGTGCTTGTGATTAAACTTAATCCAGTTATTTTTTTTAATAAACTATTGATCCTGTGGCTAAATTATGCTCGGATATATTTTTGAACATTGAGAGTGGGCCCGTGGTCTAACAAAAAATATATCTATATATACACACACACACACAGCCCAGCCCGACTCACAATTGACCAGGTACAATTATTTATAATACTTTTTAAATTTATTAATCAATTACCCAATCAAGGCAGGGCTCCTCAGTTACCCACGTGGGTCCCCTACGTCCTCCCCTCATCTGATGATTAGCAGAGCGGAATCACCCACTCATTGAGAGAGGGCTCCTGTGTCCCCCAGTGGTTGGCGGTTGCAGTTTTTAAAAATTAGTAATAATACAACACTACAAATTTTTGGGTTCTGAGAATATGAAAATATACTTGTTCATGTCATGGATGGAGTGCTGAGGTTTAGAGGGTCTACACTCTAGAAGTTAATGGTTATAGAAGGAAGGTATGTAGTGGGTGCAATTAAGGTTGGAATGTGAAGGAGAGCGATTACATGTGGCAGGCATTGATAAGGGGAGAGAGCCATAGGTTAGTGATTGAGCGGGGTTGAGGTCAGGTCAGGGTCACCTTAACCTCTCTGGGATCATTCGGGACACTAGCATCCCACCTCGCCAAAAGCCAGTAAAATTGCAGGGCGCCAAATTCAAAACAACAGAAGTCTCATAATTAAAATTCCTCAACCATACAAGTATTTTACACCATTTTAAAGATACACTTCTCGTTAATCCAACCACAGTGTCCGATTTCAAAAAGGCTTTTTGACGAAAGCAGAACATGTCATTATGTTAGGTCAGCAACTAGTCACTGAAAGCATTTCAGCCATTTTCCAACCAAAGAGAGGTGTCACAAAAAGCAGAAATATAAATCAAATTAATCACTAACCTTTGACGATCTTCATCAGATGACACTCCCAGGACTCAATGTTACACAATACATGCATGTTTTGTTCGATTAAGTTCATATATATATATCCAAAAACCTCAGTTTACATTGGCGCCATGTTCAGAAATGCCTCCAAAACACCCAGAGAAATTGCAGAGCGCCACATCAAATAACATAAATACTCATCATAAACTTTGATGAAAGATGCGTTTTACATAGAATTAAATATAAACTTGTTCTTAATGCAACCGCTGTGTCAGATTTCTAGAAAAAGCTTTATGGCAAAAGCACAATATTCAATAATCTGAGAACAGCGTTCAGCCACAAAAGTAAGCCATACAGTTAACCGCCAAATTGTGGAGTCAACAAAAGTCATAAATAGCATTATAAATCTTCACTTACCTTTGCTGATCTTCGTCGGAATGCACTCCCAGGACTCCCACAAGAAATGTTAAATATGGACGTAATCGAACAAAACTATGTCCAAATACCTCTGTTTTGTTCACTATTCCAAAGGCACAATGTGCAAGTGCAAAATCCTGACGAAAAGTCAAGAGTTTCATTACAGTTTGTAGAAACATGTCAAACAATGTTTACAATCAATCCTTAGGGTATTTTATAATAAATCTTCAATAATATTCCAACCGGACAATAGCGTATTCATTACAGAGGAAAAAGAAGGAATGGCGTGACCGCGCCGTAAACAACTGATTGGCCTCAGCCTAGTCCATTTGTTGAAACAGCTCTTATTTGACACCCTTTCACAATAGAAGCCTCAAGCAACTTTCTAAAGACTGTTGACATCTGCTGGAAGCCTTGGGAAGTGCAACCTGGCCCCATAGACACAGCATATCGGATAGGCAATCACTTAAATGAAACTACAAACCTCAGATTTCCCACTTCCTGGTTGGATTTGTCTCAGGTTTTCGCCTGCCATATGAGTTCGGTTATACTCACAGACATCATTCCAACAGTTTTAGAAACTTCAGTGTTTTCTATCCAATACTACTAATAATATGCATATATTAGCATCTGGGACAGAGTAGCAGGCAGTTTACTCTGGGCACCTTATTCATCCAAGCTACTCAATACTGCCCCCGTGTCACCAAGAAGTTAAGGGAGAAATAAAAGTGTATGGCCCGTATCACTAGTGTCCTGCCTTGCAGTAAAGAGCAATGTTTGTACAGATGGGTAGGAGGAGACTCAGCCTAGGAGGAACGGTTAAATATCAGTGCTTGTGTGAAAATGTTTTTGTCTAATGCAGCTGTATTGATCCTCTGGGAAGAATAAATTTGGTTAAACTTTCATAATGTCCATTGAGTTTTTACTTTCCGAAATTAGAACCTAACAGTATTATATATACACAGTACACATTTCCTTCTATGATTATTTTTTTCTTCCCACTGGCCTAGGCCCAGTGGCTTCAGCCCCGGTAAACGCCTGCATGAATTCATCCCTGGCCGCAATTTGAGCGCAAATGCCCTGGTCATGGCTAGAAGGGATCCATCTTTTGTCAAATTAATGTCAGATTTTACTTTTTGTTGCAGGTTAGGATAATTAGGTTAAGGTCAGGAAAAGGGTTAGCTAAAATGCTAAATGTTTCTACTTCTGATGTTAACTTGCCAAATGCTGGATCCCTTCTAGTCATGACCGTAGATGTTGAGCAATTTACTCAGTTAACTCCTAAACTACTTGTCAAAATTGAGTCAGCTTTACTTACTAGCCTATGGGATAAATACACAAGTTGCATTTGCCTATGTAGCCCACATAAGACAGGAAGTAAGCAAGCCAACCTTGGACAAGTAAGCAAGTGGGGGGAAAATAATTCTCAGCATGTAACGCTATTATTTGTTTATTTAGTTTTAAACGTGGCAACAATAGAATAAATACATCCTTGGTAGTATTCACATATGATACTATGATTTTTGGATTCACAGAAAATAAAAAACACTGGAAACATTCACAATGAGAAGAACTCGCAACATCTATATGACAAAAATACATAAAACAAAGCCATACCTGTAAGGATTGTGGATAGTGGGAACGCAGGAACAGGTTCAACAGTAGTCATATCATGCAGTAGGCCTAGTCATCTTACAGTAACTAGAGACAGAAATCAACTCACTTTATCGACATTGGTTTGGAAAATAAAAAAGGAACCCTAAGTTGCACGAGATCAACAGAACGTGTTGAGAAAAAAGGTACATCCCTTTCTTTCCCAAATAAAATACCAGTGGTGACCCATCCTTCCCTGTCGTAGTGGTAGAAAGTGATTGATGTTAATTCCACAGACAAGACCAATCACCTCGAGTTATTGAACTGTCCCACAAGCCTGCAGTGCAAAATGACATCCCTCCCTACTTCCCTTGTCTCAATGGACTAAACCCTCACACTCTGTAGCAAATCACCCTACTTACCGAAACGCATACAAAACAAAGAGAAGGTACAGTTGGTCAGAGATATGACAGACTAATACTGCCTTGAGAACCTTCAATCTATTTCCTGCTTGGGATTTATCAACCTTGTGGCCGATGATGGGACTTCCTTTAAAACAAAACAGAAAATTGAAACGCAAAACAAAAAAACATACAATTCTATATGATGAAACAAACAAAACAGATAAAAGTATAATAAAACATTTGTTCATGACAAAAACTCCCTCATTACAGTACATTCTGAAAGTATTCAGACCCTTCCTTTTTCCACATGTAGTTACATTACAGCCTTACTCTAAAATTGATTCAATTAATGTTTTTCCTCATCCACACACACACACCATAATAACAAAGCGAAAACAGATTCAAAAATGTTTGCAAATGTATTACAATAAAAACAACTGAAATACCTTACTCATTCAGACACACACCTGTCTATATAAGGTCCTACAGATAACCGTGCATGTCAGAGCAAAAACAAAGCCATGAGGTTGAAGGAATTGTCCGTAGCGCTCCGAGACAGGATTGTGTTGAGGCACAAATCTGAGGAAAGGTAACAAAACATTTCTGCAGCATTGAAGGTCCCCATGAACACAATAGCCTCCATCATTCTTAAATAGAAGAAAATTGGAACCACCAATACTCTTCCTAGAGCTGGCTGCCCAGCGAAACTGAAGGGCCTTGGTCAGGGAGGTGATGGTCACTAACAGAGCTCTGGAGTTCCTCTGTGGAGATGGGAGAACCTTCCAGAAACAACCATCTCTGCAGCACAATCAGGCCTTTATGGTAGAGTGGCCAGACGGAAGCACATGACATCCCGCTTGAAATTTGCCAAAAGGCACCCAAAGGATTCTCAGACCATGAGAAACAAGATTCTCTGGTCTGGTGAAACTAAGACTGAACTCTTTGGCCTGAATGCAAAGTACTGAGAGAACCTTGTTGAAAACCTGCTCCATAGTGCTCAGAACCTCAGACTGGGGTTCACCTTCCAACAGAACGAGCCTGGACTTCAACATCTCTGGAGAGACCTGAAAATAGCTATGTAGCGACCCTGTGTTTCAACACAGTACTGAGTAAAGGGTCTGAATACTTACATAAATGCCATAGTTCCATAGTTTTTTTTTAATATATACACATTTGCAAATATGTCTAAATCCGTTTTTGCCTTGTCATTATGGGGTATTGAGTGTAGATTGATGGGGAATAAAAAAAAAAGTTGAATCCATTTTAGAACAAGGCTCTAACATAACAAAATGTGGAAAAAGAGAAGGGGACTGAATACTTTCCGAATGCACTGTATGTTCCCTTAGTGGGCAGTTGTTTTGGAAAGAGAGGGTCATGAAATGCAACACTCATTCAGTCTATATAGGACTGGAGACATGATAACAATACAACCTTCAGTGAATGCAAACCTCTTCTCTTTGTAAACAATTACTCCTATATTTAAAGTGGGTTTGGGGCGAATGTGTGTGTTAGAGAAATGAGTCTCAAAAGCACTACCTAAAACTTCTTCCCTTTCACCTGCTTTCTCTTTTCACATCAGTTCCTAATATCTCAGGGAAATCAGATTATTCTGGTTGATAACAAAAAGGAGCAATCTGATTGGCGAGAATTGATGGTTGTTTATTCACTTCACCAGATGCCCACTATTAGACACTTCCCTAATTACAAAAATCTCACAATGAATTGTTTTCGTATTGTTGTTTACAGTCACCTATGACGGATTTCATTCGCAAGGACAATTGCATCAGAATCGCCTCTCATCCTCCAGGAACTTGAGTCGCTCTACTTCTCCCCCTCCGAGTGGGTAGAAGTTGAGTTCTGCAGGCAGGCATAAAAAGGTGCTTGATTCGGTTTGCTCCTAGCAGAACTCAGCTAGACGAACATCTGTGCCTCACATACTCCCTTAAATGACTGCTTGAAAACGAAGAACTAAAGCGGCAATATTATGTTTTGTCCCTCTTGAGATGCCCTAGCAACATAGTCAATATACACTTCCTCAAAATAGTTTGAATAAATCAGAGAAATTAACAAATGTGTAGTTATTTTTAGTTTTTGCCGAGGTCTTCGTCACGCAATTTTACAGCTAGCTAAGATGTTTGGTGCAGTATTTTAAGTGAATAAATGTGCATGAAAAGTTGTCGTCTCTCGTTGAATGACAAACACTTCATTGAAGAATCCCTACTTTTGACCAATCACTGACAAAGGCGAGTAGACTTCGGCTAGTGAACTTAAACTTCTCTCAAAACTTCTCTCAAATGTGTGTGAACAGCTGGAAAAAAACCTGCCAAACACCAAAACTAACAAAAACATCACAAAATCTTGTCATAATAAATGAGTAAACCAGCGTGCCACATTTCGACTAGGAAGCATGCGAGAACCTTAAGGCAGCAAATAGAGAGAAAGGGAAATACACCAGCCACAGCTTTTCACACCTCCACCACACTCAGGACAAACCAGGTTCCAACCACATCAAACCGGCTGGCATAAACCATGACATACACCATCTGAAATCGTCAGCTCCGCATTCTGATAAAGGGGTGGGCGTCGAAGCTCGGTCTAGGTTCCCACAAGTGTGGGTGGGGTTTGCCGGAGACTGGAGGTGGAGGGAGGCTACTCGAAGGCCCAGACCTCCACACTGTGGATGGTGAAGTCCTTCTGGGTGGCGAGGGGCTGGTTGTGGAAGGTGGCACAGCTGGAGGTGGTGCCGTGGTACAGGTCAGCGTCCACCCACAGCCCTATCTGACCTCTAGGGAGAGAGACAGGAAAAAAGGTCAGACAAACTCATAACTACATGGCAACGACAAGTTGACTTCAACAGAGAGCAGGTCACACAAAGATGCTTACATGGCTTTTTGTCAAGCAAAGCATGACAGCGAGGGTACAACGCTGCATACAGAAATATGAGGCAGAGATGGGCTACATCATCATGGTTCAGAAGAGGGTGAGTAAAGAGGGAAACGTAAAGGGAGGTGGAGTGTGAGCAGTAGCTACATAGTGTGCATAAAATAACACATGCGCAGAACATGATCTGGATCCTTAGCTTTCAGAAAGAGGTTTCCGTAGGGGCGGGGGCTAAAACTTCGTAGCCACAGCCTATAATTTAATAGGCTAGCTATTTCAGGTGATACACAGGCATCAAAATATCTGTCATGCCATTTCCTAACCTGATCACCAGGGCTTTTGTGTATATTATCTGCCATTTGTTGTCATTCTTATTAGGCCCAGTGCAGTCAAAAACGAGTTTTGTATGAACAAAAATAAAACGCAACAATTCCAAAGATTTTACTGAATTACAATTCATCTAAGGAAATCAGTCAATTGATTAGGCCCTAATCGATGGATTGCACATGACTAGGAAAACATATGTATCTGTTAGTCACAGATGCATTTTTTTGTTTCTAAAAAGGTAGGGGCGTGGATCAGAACACCAGTCAGTATCTGGTATGACCCCCATTTGCCTCATGCAGCATCTCCTTCAGATAGAGTTGATCAGGCTGTTGATTATGGCCTGTGGAATGTTGTCCCACTCCTCTTCAATGGCTGTACGAAGTTTCTGGATATTGAGTTTCTGGATATTGAGTTTCTGGATATTGACAGGAACTGCAACACGCTGTTGTTTACGTCAAAATATGTGACGGCAGCGGATGAACGGCATGACAATGGGCCTCAGGATCTCGTCATGGTATCTCTGTGCATTCAAATTGCAATTGTGTTCGTTTACCGTAGCTTACTCCTGCCCATACCGTAACCCCACCGCTACCATGGGTCACTGCAGACCGCTCGCCCACACGAAGCCAAACATGTGGTCAGCAGTTGTGAGGCCGGTTGGACGTACTGCCAAATTCTCAAAAACAAATGAGGTGGCTTATGGTAATGAAATGAACATTGAATTATCTGCCAACAGTCTGGTGGACATTTCTGCAGTCAGCATGCCAGTTGCACGCTTCCTCACATTGCTCAATCACATATATTCAAATACACTCACCCTCCTCCTCCCATTTGAAGAGAATCTATGTTGCCTTTAACAAAGTAGGAGTTCTCCCCAGTCCAGCGGTACATCTGAGCAAAGGAAAAGCAACACATTGGAAGTCAGGGAGCAAAGCAATGGCATTCAGCTCATATAAAGCATTACACTTGAACATGGCTATAAGGATAACACACAGAGTATAATATGACTATGTCTGACCTTGATCTCAGGGCAGAAGCTGAAGAGGAAGGTCTCTCCCGTGCCATAGCAATGCTCACTTACTCTGAAAGGATGGGTAGAGTATCCCCCAAACAACTAATGGGGGGGGAGAGAATTTAAAAAAACTCAAGGTTCCAATACAAATTGGGTACCATTGTCAGTGTTTGTGTACCTGGTTGTCCATGTCTTTGATGACCAGTAGCACAGGGCTGTCCACATCCAATAGGCTCCTGTACAGTGTCTTTAAGCTGGTCCCGTGTTCTGCCGTACTGTAAGCCAGTCTCCATGGATACCCCTGCACCCGCGCCGGCAGCCGACACGCAAGCTGTGGGGAGAGAGAAAAACAAATTCTGGGAAGTGTGTGTGTCGATGTGCATTTCTGCATAGGTTGTGTAGGTGAAGTCACATGTTTGTTTTCTTGATTGAAAGTGTTGTGAGTCATGGCGTGTGTGTACCTTCTCTATGTGTGTGTCCTGTAACAGAGTGCTAGGGTCACTGAGCATGGGCAGTAGATCCCCCAAAGGCTCCTCCCCTTCGTAACTGCCAAAAGTCTGCCTGCGCGTCGCCTCGTTGATGGTGATGATCTACGAACACAACCATGTACTGTTAGATACCTTAATCGTACAGTCAAAACATACTTAACCGATAAAACTCATAGTCCAAACATTGAAGACAGCTTGGTCCGCACACACCCACAAAATACTTGACCACAATGTTAACATAACATCACAGTCAAAATGCACTCATCCGAGGGATCATGCCGTTTGAACTCACCTCCCAGCTGTGAGGGGTCACGGGGTCACTAAAGAAGTTATCGATCATGTTGAGCTCGTCCTTCTCCACGACCACGAAGCCCTGCTCCCTGGCCACCTTACCGTACACGTCAGGAGACCATTGGACAAAAAACGCATATAGGTGGTCCACCCTGAAACACACCACACTTTAATGTTTCAGAATATTTATTGAAAGTTTATAAAATTGTGAACACAAACCAGTTGTCATCGAGGTTCTGGCTGTGGTCTCATTGGTTGACCTCTCACCTCTCCTGGGGCACAGCAAACCAGTATTCCGGCTGCTTTCCTCTCGTGTGAGCGGGGCTGGATGACCGGCTAAAGACGAAGGACTTCCTCATGGGCTTGCCCACCTTGAGGCAAAGGAACATGGGAGGGGTCTTACTCTTCCTCTCCGTGGACAGAAGCATGTCTGCAGAGATTTTTGAAAAATCTGAAACAATGCAATACAAGAAACGACACAAAATGCTTGAAGTGTTTGTGAACACTCACTTTGGATGGGCGCCTGCATCCGCTCCAGCAGCCAGGACTTCACCTCCGCTTTGTTGCTCCTCTTCCGCTTCTCTTCTTCACTCAGCCCCTCTATCATTGGTCCGTTCTGCAGCTCGCCTGCAGGGCTGGGTTCCCAAGAAATACATTTTCCCAGGGCCTCAGCGGTCTCACTGAAGCTCAGCTTCCTGTTTTGGTCCATTGCGGATTCTGATTGTTCTCTAATGCTAACTCCGTTCACTAGTTGCCCTGTAGAGTTGTCGTCTTGGCCTTGGCCTGTGGCTAGGCTAGCAGGCTTCTCCTTCAAGAGTTCACCATCTTTCTCAGTCTCTGATGAGACGGGCAGTGATTCTGTCATGTCCTCAATGGATCTGTTCTGTACCAGTCCTTCATCCTCCTCCTCCCCTCTCTGCGAGGTCAGTGGGACTGAGTCAGAGGGGGAATGGTCCTGGGACTTTGCCCGTTTAGGGGTATTAGATCCAGGAGGCTCTCCTTGCTGGTTCGAGCTTGTAGCACTGGCAGGTGGTCTGGATCCGCTCTTCGGTTCCTCTGCGCTCCATTTCAATGGAAGCTCCAGCTCTGTGAAACACTCATCTGATGGAGACTTGTCCGCTGGATCACACTCTGCTCTCGCTATGACTGGGATATAAGAAACCATGCTGTTTTATTAAATTGACCACATGGATCAAAATATTGCTAAATTATGATTATGCACAAGCTAATTTGTTTTTAACTTGACGTGTATAATGATTCATTTTGATTTGCCATGATTCACCCTGATCCAATACAAGTCATTATGTGTTATCTCCCAGTCATACCAGTCTCTGACAGGGCAGAGTTGATGTCGTCCAGGACGATGGGTCGTTTGGGGTCCAGCGCCTCGTAGCGGCTAAAGGGGTGAAGGTCGCGCTCTGAGGGCAGCTCCTCCCACTCCCCGGGCCTGTACAGAGGACACAGATCCTGGGGTGGGTCTCTGTATAGTGTCAGGGGGCACACCACAAAGCAGGATGGGAAAATAAAAATAATTAAATAAACAAAAAGAAAATGCAACTGAAAAACAGAACAGAAATAAAAAGGGGTTTCAAAAGGCAAAATAATAGTAACCGAGACAATGAACCAGTTCAAAATAAAATATAATAGATTATTCAAAAACTAAAGACAAAAACGAATCCGAGTCGTCTGCCCTTAGAATCTGGTACCGGAAATCAGTTTCCACCTCAGAGAGGGAGGAGAAAGAACAAGTGAGAGGAGTGCAGAAAGAGGTAGAAATAACAAGAAAAAGTGTGACGCTTGAAGAGTCAGTAAGAAAAGCAAGGTTAAGATAAGACCAAGAAAGAGCTAAAAGGGCTAGTTTAAATAGGGAAAGATGGACAGTGTGAAAGAGCTTCTCAAGATGGCAGGGTGGGTTCTTACAACGGCAACGCGTCCTTGAGCTTCATGTGGGAGATGTCGTCGTAGAGGGCCACAGACACCACCTCCTCCATGGGGCAGAGCAGGCCGTACTCCTCACAGCCGTGCTCAATCACCAGGGGATCCGACTTGTGAGGGTCAAACATGATGTTGTTGGGCGTCACGATCATCACCCCTCCCACCACACCCTGGGAGAAAATAAAATACATCAGTTGGAGTCTGCTGTGGTGGTCTTTAATGCAAAATGGCCTATGGTTTGGCCACTTACCATCCCGTCAGTAAAGTAGTTGCAGCTCATCTTAATGAACTTGACCGTGGCGAGGCTCTCGTCCTCGGACGGTGGCGACAGCACCCGTCCTAATGGTCTTACTGACCTGCCGCTGGAGTCTCCATCCTGAAACATATCACAGGCAGCAGGGACAAGCACAGAACCAGGATCAAAGATTACTTTAGTGTGGGTCATCTTAAAAAGGAGAACTGACTTACCTGTAACACCTTCTCTGATAGGCCGCTGGGGAAGGCGGGGTCAGAAGAACCCACAGACTGAGAGTCGGCACCCGATTGGCCCACGTCAGGAACAAACAGCTTCTGCAAGGGTGAAATACAGGCATGTTAGCCAGGATTTACAGCATGAAGGGGTGTGTAATGTGCTAAAACCTCACCTGTCCAGGATAGATACTACGGCAGAAGAGACGGTTGAGCTGCACCAGTTTGTTCGGGGTGATGTTAAACTTCAGAGCAATGCTGCTTAGAGATTCCTGGAGTCCCACCTGTAACATGAAGTTAAATCCTTGGTTATTTTTGATTACCAAAAGTATCAACCTACCCAAAGCAAAATGGAGCATGAGACTAAATCTACAGAAATCTTGCAAAGCATACAACTGGGGTGTCTTCATTAAGCCGATTTTGCCGTAAAACGTTTTGCAACAGAAACCGTTTACTCCCAAACGGAAAACATTTTGCCATGAAAATGACTTTCTATTGGACAAATTCAGGTAGGTCCCTCTGTTCGTTCACTCAGTTTGCTTCCATTTGGTTCTTAAAAAATAAAAACGGTTTCCATTGCTAGACGTAATGAATACACCCCTGTATTTTCTGAAGAAAATGTTTGAGGTTTATTGTCCACATTGCTTTACTAAGCTAGAGTCTTTGAAGTCAGAACCCCATGGGTTTAGGGGAGTTGTAGTGTGAGAGAGTGGAGTTAGTGAGGCATCACGGAGGCAGCCTGTACTAACGGTATACTCCACTGTCCCGGGGGGCCTCTTCTCTCTCTTGGCCTGGCTGCTCCTGTTGCCATCTGAAAGACAGCCACAGGTCATTGACACGGTATAGAGAGATGACCGCCTTAGAGCAGCTCAATCAGAAACAAAAGCATGTATGCACAAACACAATAGGGCTTTAAAATGGAGCTATATTGGAATCTCGCACTAATTGCCAGAGCCAGTTTATTAAAAACACCCTCCCACTATGTCCTCTACTCCAGCTCCTACAGAAACAGTGGAGGATGACTCAGCCTTGTACAGCTGTGAGGAGTCCAGCCGTGGGTCACTGTACCTTCAGAGATCACCTTTGGTACAGAGCTGTCACTTATTCACTACTGCATAGTGACTGGTAGCTTTATCAGATCAAGAAATAGTCATAAGATGTGTTTGTTTTCTTTCTGTGTCCTGTTGTAGCTCTGAGTGAATGACGTATAGGACTATAGGACTGAATAGACTCATTGGTCAGTAACTGCATACCTAGGATTATGGGGATATCTGTTCTGATTGAATTTCATTGTTGTTTGTAAAGCCAATATGCAACAACCTCTAAATTAAAAAGGCTGCACATGGTAAAAGGCCTTAGCTTGAATCCTTTATAACCAGGCCTGGAGAAGACAGACAGACACAGCAATAACACAGATATCTGTCTGTCCTTCAGTGAGTTGTCTGTCAGGGTTATGTGGGTTCTTTTGTCTAGATGCCCACACTGGGCTGGAGAGAAAAATTACCTTGTTTAATTAGATTACTGACAGCAGGTTACACAGCTGGCCTGGTACTGACAGTACTGTGGCTAGTAGATTAACACGGGGTTAATGAAAGGTCGAAGCTTTACAGACTACAGGCCTCGACAACAACGCTCGTCTGGGACAAGAAAAAAAATTGTTCTGACAAAAATAGATTTACAGTAAATTGTCCGAAAAACTATATCAAACAGAATTGGATCGACATTGGCGTAATATTAAAATCTGTTTTTCATGTACACAAATAAAAAAAGTCCTACATGTCAAAGTGTAGGTGATATGCATATTGGCTACAGCCTCATGTCCAAACCGATGACATGACATGAGGAAGGTGAAGTATATGTAGTCAAACTTTAATGAGACTTTTAATTACATCAATAGAGTGCATTTGGTAAGTATTCAGACCTTCACTTTTCCCACTTTGTTAAATACGGTTGTAATGTAAAATTGACTACCCCCCACACAATAAAACAGCAAATTTATTCAACAAAAAAACACAACTAAAATATCACATTTACATATGCATTCAGACCATTTACTTAGTACTTTGTTGAACCACCATTGTCAGCGATTAGCCTCGAGTCTTCTTGGGTTTGACGCTGCAAGCATGGCACACCTGTATTTGGGGAGTTTCTCCCATTTTTCTCTGTAGATCGACTCAAGCTCTGTCAGGTTGGATGGGAAGCATCGCTCCAAAGCCATTTTCAGGTCTCTCCAGAGATGTTCGATTGGGATCAAGTTCTGGCTCTGGCTGGGCCACTCAAGGTGCCTTTTGGCAAACTCCAAGCGGGCTGCCATGTGCCTTTTAATTTAGAGTGGCTTCAGTCTGGGCCACTACCATAAAGGCCTGATTGGTGGAGTGCTGCAGAGATGGGAGAACCTTCCAGAAGGACAACCATCTCCACAGAGGAACCCTGGAGCTCTGTCAGAGTGATCTTAGGATTCTTGGTCACCTCCCTGGCCCTGGCTCTTCTCTCCAGAGTGCTCAGTTTGGCCAGGCGGCCAGCTCTAGGAAGAGTCGTCCAAACCTCTTCCATTTAAGAATGATGGAGGCCACTGTTCTTTGGGACCTTCCATGCTGCAGAAATGTTTTGGTACCCTTCCCCCGATCTGTGCCACGACAGGATCCTGTCTCGGAGCTCTACAGACAATTCTGTCGACCTCATGGCTTAGTTATTGCTCTGACAATCTCTGTCAACTGTGGGACCTTATATAGACAGGTGTGTGCCTTTCCAAATGATGTCCAATCAATTGAATTTACAACGGGTGGACTCCAATCAAAGATGTAGAATTAACAAGGATGATCAATGGAAACAGGATGCACTTGAGCTCAATTTCGAGTCCCATAGCAAAGAGATTGAATACTTATGTAAATATGTTTTAATAAAATGTGCAATCATTATGGGGTAGTGTGTGTAGATTGATGAAGACATGTTTTTATTAATCCATTTTAGAATAAGGCTGTAACGTAACAAAGTGTGGAAAAAGTGAAGGGGTCTGAATACTTTCCCAATGCATTAAATAGGCTAAACTCCAGTAATGTTTGACAAAAAAAAGGAAGTATAATTAACATTCATGTCTAAAGGTTTGAGTCTGTCAACATACGAGACACTGGCTTGTTCAGATGAAATTGTCACAAGACCGGAGAGGACAGTGCCTGTTGCGCACCGCACATCACTAGAGGTCAACCGAATATGATTTCTCAACGCCGATACCGATTATTGGAGAACCAAAAAGAGCTGATACCGATTAAATCGGCTGATTTAAAAAATATGTTTATTTTTTTATTTGTAATAATGACAATTAGAACAATACTGAATGAACACTTATTTTAACTTAATATAATACATCAATAAAAATCTATTTAGCCTCAAATAAATAATGAAACATGTTCAATTTGGTTTAAATAATGCAAAAACAAAAGTAAAAGTGCAATATGTGCCATGTAAAAAAGCTAATATTTAAGTTCCTTGCTCAGAACATGAACATATGAAAGTTGGTTCCTTTCAATACGAGACATCAATATTCCAAGGTAAGAGGTTTTAGGTTGTAGTTAACATAGTATTTATAGGACTATTTCTCTCTATGCCATGTGTATTTCATTAACCTTTGACTATTGGATGTTCTTATAGGCACTTTTGTATTGCCAGTGTAACAGTATAGCTTCCGTCCCTCTCCTCGCTCCTACCTGGGCTCGAACCAGGAACACATCGACAACAGCTACCCTCGAAGCAGCGTTACCCATGCAGAGCAAGGGGAACAACTACTCCAAGTCTCAGAGGGAGTGACATTTGAAACGCTAATAGCGCGAATCCGGAAACTTTATTATTTCAGTGAAATACGGAACCGTTCCGTATTTTATCTAACGGGTGGCATCCATAAGTCTACATATTCCTGTTACGTTGCACAACCTTCATGTTATGTCATAATTGCGTAACATTTTGGCAAATTAGTTCGCAATGAGCCAGGCGGCCCAAACTGTTGCATATACCCTGACTCTGCGTGCAATGAAAGCAAAAGAAGTGACACAATTTCACCTGGTTAATATTGCCTGCTAACCTGGATTTCTTTTAGCTAAATATATACTTCTGTGTATTGATTTTAAGAAAGGCATTGATGTTTATGGTTAGGTACAGTCGTGCAACGATTGTGCTTTTTTCGCAAATGCTCTTTTGTTAAATCCTCCCACTGCATTGCATCGATTATATGCAACGCAGGACACACTAGATAAACTAGTAATATCATCAACCATGTGTAGTTAACTAGTGATTATGATTGATTGATTGTTTTTTATAAGATAAGTTTAATGCTAGCTTGCAACTTACCTTCTTACTGCATTCGCGTAACAGGCAGTCTCCTCGTGGGGTGCAATGAGGGGAAGGTGGTTAGAGCGTTGGACTAGTTAAATAAGGTTGCAAGACTGAATCCCGGAGCTGACAAGGTAAAAATCTGTTGTTCTGCCCCTGAACAAGGCAGTAAACCCACCGTTCCTAGGCTGTCATTGAAAATAAGAATGTGTTCTTAACTGACTTGCCTAGTTAAATAAAGTTGTAAAAAAATAAAATAAAAATCGGCCAAATCTGTGTCCAAAAATACGGATTTCAGATTGTTATGAAAACTTGAAATCGTCCCTAATTAATCTGCCAACACATCACCCACCTTGAATCTGAGCAGAGATGGTCAGCAGTAACAAAATTGTTTAACCATAAACAAAAATGTTTAAAACCTGAATGTCTTAGATTTTTCAAAGTATCCTAGCCAAAATATAACCATAGAAATGTTTAGGGAATTATTTTATAAGCCTTTCATATGCCATTAAAACAAGCATTATCCTCATGTTCTTTTGGTTTTCAAATCAACATTGTCATCTAGAAGCCATAGACACAATCCTAGTCATATTAGTATCCCATGCTAGTTGATGCATCTTCAGATCTCCCCCTTTCTTACATTTCTAACGGATATTTTCATCTCTGTCATGTGAAACCACTTGCACAAGTGGTGCGCTTTTGAGAACAGTGTTTAACCGCTAATTGCATTTTGGAACATTTGCATGTAGCTAAAAAGGTCTGATCGGTTGCATCAGACTCACTGCTTATTTTTTTGCCCGCTTTGAGGACAATACAGTGCCACTGACACTGCCTGCAACGGAAAAATGCGGTCTCTCCTTCGCTGCAGCCGAAGTGAGTAAAACATTTAAACGTGTTAACCCTCGCAAGGCTGCAGGCCCAGACGGCATCCCCAGCCGCGCCCTCAGAGCATGCGCAGACCAGCTGGCTGGTGTGTTTACGGACATATTCAATCAATCCCTATACCAGTCTGCTGTTCCCACATGCTTCAAGAGGGCCACCATTGTTCCTGTTCCCAAGAAAGGTAACTGAGCTAAACGACTACCGCCCCGTAGCACTCACTTCCGTCATCATGAAGTGCTTTGAGAGACTAGTCAAGGACCATATCACCTCCACCCTACCTGACACCCTAGACCCACTCCAATTTGCTTACCGCTCAAATAGGTCCACAGACGATGCAATCTCAACCACACTGCCCTAACCCATCTGGACAAGAGGAATACCTATGTGAGAATGCTGTTCATCGACTACAGCTCGGCATTCAACACCATAGTACCCTCCAAGCTCGTCATCAAGCTCGAGACCCTGGGTCTCGACCCCGCCCTGTGCAACTGGGTACTGGACTTCCTGACGGGCCGCCCCCAGGTGGTGAGGGTAGGTATCAACATCTCCTCCCCGCTGATCCTCAACACTGGGGCCCCACAAGGGTGCGTTCTGAGCCCTCTCCTGTACTCCCTGTTCACCCACGACTGCGTGGCCACGCACGCCTCCAACTCAATCATCAAGTTTGCGGACGACACAACAGTGGTAGGCTTGATTACCAACAACGACGAGACTGCCTACAGGGAGGAGGTGAGGGCCCTCGGAGTGTGGTGTCAGGAAAATAACCTCACACTCAACGTCAACAAAACTAAGGAGATGATTGTGGACTTCAGGAAACAGCAGAGGGAACACCCCCCTAACCACATCGATGGAACAGTAGTGGAGAGAGTAGCAAGTTTTAAGTTCCTCGGCATACACATCACAGACAAACTGAATTGGTCCACTCACACAGACAGCATCGTGAAGAAGGCGCAGCAGCGCCTCTTCAACCTCAGGAGGCTGAAGAAATTCGGCTTGTCACCAAAAGCACTCACAAACTTCTACAGATACACAATCGAGAGCATCCTGGCGGGCTGTATCACCGCCTGGTACGGCAACTGCTCTGCCCTCAACCGTAAGGCTCTCCAGAGGGTAGTGAGGTCTGCACAACGCATCACCGGGGGCAAACTACCTGCCCTCCAGGACACCTACACCACCCGATGTTACAGGAAGGCCATAAAGATCATCAATGACATCAACCACCCGAGCCACTGCCTGTTCACCCCGCTATCATCCAGAAGGCGAGGTCAGTACAGGTGCATCAAAGCTGGGACCGAGAGACTGAAAAACAGCTTCTATCTCAAGGCCATCAGACTGTTAAACAGCCACCACTAACATTGAGTGGCTGCTGCCAACACACTGACACAACTCCAGCCACTTTAATAATGGGAATTGATGGGAAATGTAAATATATCACTAGCCACTTTAAACAATGCTACCTTATATAATGTTACTTGCTACCTTATATAATGTTACTTACCCTACATTATTCATCTCATATACATACGTATATACTGTACTCTATATCATCGACTGCATCCTTATGTAATACATGTATCACTAGCCACTTTAACTATGCCACTTTGTTAACATACTCATCTCATACGTATATACTGTACTCGATACCATCTACTGTATCTTGCCTATGCTGCTCTGTACCATCACTCATTCATATATCCTTATGTACATATTCTTTATCCCCTTACACTGTGTATAAGATAGTAGTTTAGGAATTGTTAGTTAGATTACTTGTTGGTTATTACTGCATTGTCGGAACTAGAAGCACAAGCATTTCGCTACACTCTCATTAACATCTGCTAACCATGTGTATGTGACAAATAAATTTGATTTGATTTATACAATATATACAGTTGAAGTTTACATACACCTTAGTCAAATACATTTAAACTCTGGTTTCACAATTCCTGACATTGAATCCTAGTAAAAATTCCCTGTCTTAGGTAAGTTAGGATCATCAACTTATTTTAAGAATGTGAAATGTCAAACAAAAGGAGAGAGAATGATTTCAGCTTTTATTTCTTTCATCGCATACCCAGTGGGTCAGAAGTTCACACACACTCAATTAGTATTTGGTAACATTGCCTTAAATTGTTTAACTTGGATCAAACTTTTTGGGTAGCCTTCCACAAGCTTCCCACAACAAGTTGGGCAAATTTTGGCTCATTCCTCCTGACAGAGCTGGTGTAACTGAATCAGGTTTATAGGCCTCCTTGCTCACACACGCTTTTTCAGTTCTACCCACAAATGTTCTATAGGGTTGAGGTCAGGGCTTTGTGCTGGCCACTCCAATAACTTGACTTTCTTGTCCTTAAGCCATTGTGCCGCCACTTTGGAAGTATGCTTGGGGTCATTGTCCATTTGGAAGACCCATTTGCGACCAAGCTTTAACTTCCTGGCTGATGTCTTGAGATGTTGCTTCAATATTATCCACATCATTTTCCACCCTCATGATGCCATCTATTTTGTGATATGCACCAGTCCCTCCTGCAGCAAAGCACCACCACAACATGATGCTGCCAGCCCTGTGCTTCACAGTTGGGATGGTGTTCTTCTGCTTGCAAGCCTCCCCTTTTTTCCTCCGAACATAACGATGGTCATAATGGGTAAACAGTTCCATTTTTGTTTCATCAGACCAAAGGACTTATCGCCAAAAAGTACGATCTTTGTCCCCATGTGCAGTTGCAAACCGTAGTCTGGCTTTTTTATGGCGGTTTTGGAGCAGTGGCTTCTTTCTTGCTGAACAGACTTTCAGGTTGTGTCAATACAGGACTCGTTTTACTGTGGATATAGATACTTTTGTACCCGTTTCCTCCAGCATCTTCACAAGGTCCTATGCTGTTGTTCTGGGATGGATTTGCACTTTTCGCACCAAAGTATGTTCATCTCTAGGAGACAGAATGAGTCTGCTTCCTGAGTGGTATGACGGCTGCGTGGTCCCATGGTGTTTATACTTGCGTACTATTGTTTGTACAGATGAACGTGGTACCTTCAGGCATTTGGAAATTCCTCCCAAGGATGAACCAGACCTGTGGAGGTCTACATTTTTCCCCCCCTGAGGCCTTGCCTGATTTCTTTTGATATTCCCATGATGTCAAGCAAAGAGACACTGAGTAGGAAGGTAGGCCTTGAAATACATCCACAGGTACACCTCCAATTGACTCATATTAGGCTAATTGACATATCAGAAGCTTCTAAAGACATAATTTTCTGGAATTTTCCAAGCTGTTAAAAGGCACAGTCAACTTAGTGTATGGAAACTTCTGACCCACTGGAATTGTGATAGATAATTCACTGTGTCTGTAAACAATTGTTGGAAAAATGACTTGTGTCATGTGACTGTATCATGCACAAAGAAGATGTCCGAACCGACTTGCCAAAACTATAGTTTGTTAACAAGAAATTTGTGGAGTGGTTGAAAACCGAGTTTTAATGACTCCGACCTAAGTGTATGTAAACTTCCGACTTCAACTATATACAGTGGGGCAAAAAAGTATTTAGTCAGCCACCAATTGTGCAAGTTCTTAATACTTATTTTCCACCATAATTTGCAAATAAATTCATTAAAAATCCTACAATGTGATTTTCTGGATTTTTTCTTCTCAGTTTGTCTGTTATAGTTGAAGTGTACATATGATGAAAATTACAGGCCTCTCATCTTTTTAAGTGGGAGAACTTGCCCCACTGTATATGCAGTCTATGTATATGCAGTCTATGTGTTTTGAACCGTCCTAGATATTTTTTACGCCCTTCATTATTTTATGAAAATACAAAAAAAGTATTTGGTTGTAATTGTAATATTTTACAGGCTACCAAGAGTGGCCAGCCATCCTTCAGGATCGCTTTAAAGGGGCAGTGTTATATTTTGAGACAGGCTTGAATATGCAAAGAGTGGAGCCTACATGTTGGTCTGATTCTCTATGGTAAAAATTATCGTAATGCATTGTAAAGTGGTTCCTTGCATCATATGATTTATTTATTTTTTGACTAGTGACTTGAGCTTTCAGTTGTTTTTTTTACGCTTTTTTAAACTGTGGCTAACAAGTGGCAAAAATGTTATAGGTCAAGGCCTAGACTATCTATATAAGACCTGTTGGCCATTGAAGGAGACTGCCATTTTAGTTAAAAAAACACTGACAGAAATACTGTTAGATTAAAACATTCGATTAGATATATTAGTGTTGAATAAAAGACACTTATTAGGCTACTTGTGACAGTAATATAGGTTCACAAATTATTGATGTATATTAGTTACTCCTTCTTATGCAGCACACTTCTAATGTTATCATGATAATGTGGTATGCCATATTGCAAAATTCCACCTGCCAACTGGCTATTCCTCCATCCAACCACAGGAATCTGAAGGGAAAGCTGAGGATATTCATCACATTGTCCTAAAAGCTGCCAAAACTAAAAACAGAAGAGAATCTAGTCAGTTATGAAACCTCCTTGATAAGATGATCATTCTGACCCTCTGTTCATAACAGGGGGTCATGTGCCTCAGTGCCTAGGGAAGGTTCCTATGTGTGACTGAGTTTTACCTGAGCCTCCAGGCAGGTTAGGTTTAATCCTCTCCAGAGGTTCAGAAAAAGCAGGGTCTGGGCAGGAGATGACGGGCATCTTTGCGGACAAATCCAACCGGTTCTGCTCAGCCACTGCCTTCCCTGATTGGCTCTGCTTGAGCTGTCTCCGCCTCTTCAGCCTGAGGTTATGGACAAAGAGGGCAATTTGTTTCCTCATGCTTGTAAACATTTGATTTCCTTTGCTTGCTCACTTTCTCACCCTACCTCCCTCTCCCTGCTCCCCTTTTCCCTGATTAACCATTGATAGGTCAGGCGATGACGTCATGGCATCTTCCACCCCCGCCTAGGTTCATTAACAGGGGAAGCTAGAACAAAGCTAGTCACCCAGTGTACACAGGGATAGTGCTAGGCCTATGAGACTGACTAAAACAGGTAGTAAACAAGGCCCAGGCAGTGTAGGCACAGTATAGAAAGTTGGAAAGAGAGAGATGAGATAGGGAAGTCAACATTCAAGGAAAACCAATGCTGTACAGACAAAGGATGTGTGAAAATGAAGACGCTGAGAGATGGAGGAGCACTGGGCAGTGGATCAATACATTTGGAGACACGAGACAAAAGGATACAGCGCTGGTCTTTTAATAGCTTCTCTGCACTTACGGATACGGCAGAGCAACCGACATTTGTAAACGTTTCAGGATTTCACCAGCAAAATGCCAGACCACCATCCTGTTTCACACAGAGACATTTCCACAAGCGGAATGTATAGATTTCCTTCAGCGCTCTACCATTTTGTCCCACTCTTGCTTTTTCTCTATCCTGGTTACAGAGAAATGTTTGGCCTGCCTGTGTACCCACTAAAGCACAACCACAGATAATGCAAAACTAACAACTCTTCCAAATACAACAGCAAAAGGACAGACAGAGCCAGGCTCTCATGCTTCCATCATTACTACTGGATTCCTCATGCTTCAGCTACTTACAGGGATAAAAAAAAAAAAAACATTAGAAACAATAGTAATAATGTCAAATCAACCGGGACTGGCTCTTGGGCCATCATGTGACTGTCCAAGTCCTGGAGGCCATATGACAGAATTTGGTGACATAACAGGCAGCCATTTCACAGTGTCTCATACGATCGCAAACACTCCGCAATCCTGAATGGCCTTTGCACCCTGCTCAGTGGACAGGAAGAGCAGGAGATGCTAGCTGAAGCGGTGTGGTCAAAAGAAACAAGAGGTCCTTCCTCCCTCCATGTTCCCGCTCCTCAGGCTATACAGTCTCCTCTCCATGCAATACTGAGGTTATTAGCTCTAGTCTAAAAGGTATGGGATGCATCTCAGAGACACAGCAGAGGGATGTAACGAGTGCACCTATCAACGTGTTGTCAGCCTGCACTTGAGACTATGTACAGTTGAAGTCATATATATATATATACATATACACACACACACACACACACACACACACACACACACACACATACATACATACATACATACATACATACATACATACATACATACATACATACACACACATATATACATACACACCTTAGCCAAATACATTTAAACCCAGTTACAAAATTCCTGACGTTTAATCTGAGTGAAAATTCTCCGTCTTAGGTCAGTTAGGATCACCACGTTATTAAGAATGTGAAATGTCAGAATAATAGTAGAGAGAATAATTTATTTCAGCTTTTATTTATTTCATCACATTCCCTGTGGGTCAGACGTTTACATTAGAGGTCGACCGATTATGATTTTTCAACGCCGATACGGATTATTGAAGGGCCAAAAAAAGCCGATACCGATTAAATCAGCCGATATTTTTACATGTATTTATTTATTTGTAATAATGACAATTACAACAATACTGAATGAACACTTATAGTTTAACATAATAAATCAATAAAATAAATTTAGCCTCAAATAAATAATCAAACATGCTCAATTTGGTTTAAATAATGCAAAAACAAAGTGTTGATAAGTAAAAGTGCAATATGTGCCATGTAAAACAGCTAACGTTTGAGTTCCTTGCTCAGAACATCAGAAAGCTGGTGGTTCCTTTTAACATGAGTCTTCAATATTCCCAGGTAAGTTTTAGGTTGTAGTTATTATAGGAATTATAGTACTATTTCATATACCTTTGACTATTCTTATAGGCACTTTAGTACTGCCAGTGTAACAGTATCGCTTCTGTCCCTCTCCTCGCCCCTACCTGGGCTCGAACCAGGAACACATCGATAACAGCTACCCTCGAAGCATCGTCATCCATCGCTCCACAAAAGCAGCGGCCATTGCAGAGCAAGGGGAACAACTACTTCAAGGTCTCAGAACGAGTGACGTCACCGATTGAAACGCTTTTAGCGCGCACCCCGCTAACTAGCTCGGGAGTTGATAGGCTTGAAGTCATAAACAGCTCAATGCACAGCGAAGAGATGCTGGCAAACGCACGAAAGTGCTGTTTGAATGAATGCTTAAGAGCCTGGTGCTGCCTACCACTGCTCAGTCAGACTGCTCTATCAAATCATATACTTAATTATAATATAACATAGAAATACGAGTCTTAGGTCATTAATATGGTCAAATCCGGAAACTATCATTTCGAAAACAAAACGTTTATTCTTTCAGTGAAATACGGAACGGTTCCATATTTTATCTAACGGGTGGCATACATAAGTCTAAATATTCCTGTTACATTGCACAACCTTCAATGTTATGTCATAATTACGTAAAATTCTGACAAATTAGTTCGCAATGAGCCAGGCGGCCCAAACTGTTGCATATACCCTGACTCTGCGTGCAATGAACGCAAGAGAAGTGACAATTTACCCAATTTAATATTGCCTGCTAACCTGGATTTCTTTTAACTAAATATGCAGGTTTAATAATATATACAGTATATCACAAAAGTGAGTACACCCCTCACATTTTTGTAAATATATGAGTAGATTTTTTTCATGTGACAACACTGAAGAAATGACACTTTGCTACATTGTAAAAAGTAGTGAGTGTACAGCTTGTATAAGGGTAAATTTGCTGTCCTCTCAAAATAACTCAACACAGCCATTAATGTCTAAATCCGCTGGCAACAAAATTGAGTACACCCCTAAGTGAAAATGGAGCAGTCTGTCTGTAAACAATTGTTGTAAAAATTACTTGTATCATGCACAAAGTAGATGTCCTAACTCACTTGCCAAAACTATAGTTTGTTAACAAGAAACTTGTGGAGGGGTTGAAAAACCGAGTTAATGACTCCAACCTAAGTGTATGTAAACCGCCGACTTCAACTGTGTGTATGGGTGTCATATTTCACTATGATTCAGAAATCCAATTTGAATGTGCACAGCATCCCAGTCCGCTTGTCTGTGTGTGAGCGTTGACGGATGACTCCACTGCATCAGTATCAAGTGTACCCAGTGTAATGAGTGCCAGATGGCTACAGAGCATTACTCCGTGTTCACAACGTCAGTCAGAGTATGGAGACAGAGAACAAGTAGACAGTGCGCAAGATAAGGAGAGGTCTGATTTCCGGTTGTTATGAAAACTTGAAATTGGCCCTAATTATTCGGCCATTCCGATTAATCGGTTGACCTCTAGTGTTTGTACAGTACCAGTCAAAGGTTTGGACACACTCATTCACTCATTATTTTTACTATTTTCTACATTGTAGAATAATAGTGACGACATCAAAACTATGAAAAAACACATATGGAATGGTGTAGTAACCACAAATAGTGTTAAACACATCAAAATATATTTTAGATTCTTCAAAGTAGCCAAAGTAGCCTTGACAGCTTTGCACACTTGGCATTCGCTCAACCAGATTCATGAGGTAGTCACCTGGAATACATGTCAATTAACAGGTGTGCCTTGTTATAAGTTCATTTGTGGAATTTCTTTCCTTCAAAATGCGTTTGAGCGAATCAGTTGTGTTGTGACAAGGTAGAAGTGGAATACAGAAAATAGCCCTATTTGGGAAAATACCAAGTCCATATAATGGCAAAAACAGCTCAAATAAGCAAAGAGAAATGACAGTCCATCATTACTTTAATACAATCCGGAACATTTCAAGAACTTTGAAAGTTTTAAGTGCAGCCGCAATCATGCACTATGATGAAACTGGCTCTCATGAGGGCCGCCACAGGATAGGAAGACCCAGAGTTACCTCTGCTGCAGAGGATAAATTCATTAGAGTTACCAGCTTCCGAAATTGCAGCCCAAATAAATTCTTCACAGAGTTCAAATAACAGACATCTCAACATCAACTGTTCAGAGGAGACTGCGTCAATCAGGCCTTCATGGTCGAATTGCTGCAAAGAAACCACTACTAAAGGACACCGATAATAAGAAACTTGCTTGGGCCAAGAAACACAAGCAATGGACATTAGACCGGTGTTAATCTGTCTTTTGGTCTGTCTTTTTGGTCCAAATGAGATGTTTGGTTCCAACCGCTCTGTCTTTGTGAGACGGAGAGCAGGTGAACGGATGATCTCCGCATGTGTGGTTCCCACCGTGAAGCATGGAGGAGGTGTGATGGTGCTTTGCCCGTGACACTGTTGGTGATTGATTTAGAATTTAAGGCACACTTAACCAGCATTGTAACCACAGCATTCTGCAGCGATATGCCATTCCACCTGGTTTGCGCTTAGTGGGACTATCATTTGTTTTACAACAGGAACATGACTCAACACACCCCCAGGCTATGTAAGGGCTATTTGACCAAGAATGAAAGTGATGAAGTGCTGCATTAGATGACCTGGCCTCCATAATCACCAGACCTCAACCCAATTGAGATGGTTCGGGATGCGTTGGACAGCAGAGTGAAGGAAAAGCAGCCAACAAGTGCTCAGCATATGTTGAAACTCCTTTAAGACTGTTGGAAAAGCATTCCAGGTGAAGCTGGTTTAAATGCCAAGAATGTGCAAAGCTGTCAAGGCAAAGAGTGGCTACTTCAAATAATAAATATATTCTGTCCATTTCATAGTGTTGCTGTCATCACTATTATTCTACAATGTAGAAAATAGTACAGATAAAGAAAACCCTTGAATGGGTAGGTGTCCAAACATTTGACTGGTACTATGTGTAATAATATATACACTGCTCAAGAAAATAAAGGGAACACTTAAACAACACAATGTAACTCCAAGTCAATCACACTTCTGTGAAATCAAACTGTCCACTAAGGAAGCAACACTGATTGACAATACATTTCACATGCTGTTGTGCAAATGGAATAGACAACAGGTGGAAATTATAGGCAATTAGCAAGACACCCCCAATAAAGGAGTGGTTCTGCAGGTGGTGACCGCAGACCACTTCTCAGTTCCTATGCTTCGTGGCTGATATTTTGGTCACTTTTGAATGCTGGCGGTGCTTTCACTCTAGTGGTAGCATGAGACGGGAGTCTACAACCCACACAAGTGGCTCAGGTAGTGCAGGTCATCCAGGATGGCACATCAATGCGAGCTGTGGCAAGCAGGTTTGCTGTGTCTGTCAGCGTAGTGTCCAGAGCATGGAGGCGTTACCAGGAGACAGGCCAGTACATCAGGAGACGTGGAGGAGACCGTAGGAGGGCAACAACCTAGCAGCAGGACCACTACCTCCACCTTTGTGCAAGGATGAGCAGGAGGAGCACTGCCAGAGCCCTGCAAAATGACCTCCAGCAGGCCACAAATGTGCATGTGTCTGCTCAAACGGTCAGAAACAGACTCCATGAGGGTGGTATGAGGGCCCGACGTCCACAGGTGGGGGTTGTGCTTACAGCCCAACACCGTGCAGGACGTTTGGCATTTGCCAGAGAACACCAAGATTGGCAAATTCGCCACTGGCGCCCTGTGCTCTTCACAGATGAAAGCAGGTTCACACTGAGCACATGTGACAGAGTCTGGAGACGCCGTGGAGAACGTTCTGCTGCCTGCAACATCCTCCAGCATGACCGGTTTGGTGGTAGGTTAGTCATGGTGTGGGGTGGTATTTCTTTGGGGGGGCCGCACAGCCCTCCATGTGCTAGCCAGAGGTAGCCTGACTGCCATTAGGTACCGAGATGAGATCCTCAGACCCCTTGTGAGACCATATGCTGGTGCTGTTGGCCCTGGGTTCCTCCTAATGCAAGACCTCATGTGGCTGGAGTGTGTCAGCAGTTCCTGCAAGAGGAAGGCATTGATGCTATGGATTGGCCCGCCCGTTCCCCAGACCTGAATCCAATTGAGCACATCTGGGACATCATCATGTCTTGCTCCATCCACCAACGCCACATTGCACCACAGACTGTCCAGGAGTTGGCGGATGCTTTACTCCAGGTTTGGGAGGAGATCCCTCAGGAGACCATCGCCACCTCATCAGGAGCATGCCCAGGTGTTGTAGGGAGGTCATACAGGCACGTGGAGGCCACACACACTACTGAGCCTCATTTTGACTTGTTTTAAGGACATTACATCGAAGTTGGATCAGCCTGTAGTGTAGTTTTCCACTTTAATTTTGAGTGTGACTCCAAATCCAGACCTTCATGGGTTGATAAATTTGATTTCAATTGATAATTTTGTTGTCAGCACATTCAACTATGTAAAGAAAAAAGTATTTAATAAGAATATTTAATTCATTCAGATCTAGGATGTGTTATTTTAGTGTTCCCTTTATTTTTTTGAGCAGTGTATAATACACACACAATTCTATGTATTTTACAGATATACTGCCCTATGTACATAGATATGGAACACTGGTCACTTTAATAATGGTTACATACTGTTTTACCCATTTCATATTTATATACTGTATTATAGGCCTATCCTAATCAACTATTTCTGTACTTATACTATTCTATCCTACATATTCTTAAGATATAGACAGTATGTGGATAGAATATGTATACCTCCCATTAAATACATACAGTTAGACACCGGACTCTGACATTGCTCATCCTAATATTTATATATTCCTTAATTCAATTATTTTACTTTTAGGCGTGTGTACTGTTATGATATAGATAGATATAACTGATAGATATAACTGCACTGTTGGAGCTAGGAACACAAACATTTCTCTACACCCGCAAAAAACATATGCTAAATGTGTTTGCGACTAATACAAATGTAATTGAACACAACGTGACAAACAATGGCGTAGTGGGAGGTCAGTCAGTGCTGTCACGCTGTACACACAGTGAAGGAAAACATAGTTGCAGCATCCTGGTAACACAGGCCGTCTCGGAAAACACAACGCTAAAAGAATTTGGCCTAAACACAGAAACAACTTTCACTTACCTGGAAAAGTAGCCAGGCTTCTTCTCCCTCTTCTCCATCAGTGCAGTGGTCTACAGCTTCATGCACCTCAACACATACACACTGAGCAGAACGTGAAGACTAACCCTTCTCCGCTCCTTTCCTCTTCGCACTGCACTCTTCCTTATCCTAAGGGAGGAGAGAAATGAATGAAGAGAATTATCGGAGTAACTGCGTTGGCTGCAGCAGTGTACCAAATAGCAAGCAAACGACTCCACCAGACTGTTAGAACAAGCTGAGTGATAGCTAATGCCACAAGTTCATCAGCTTAAGTGTAGCGCTGAAAGCATATCGAATGAGCATTTGGCAAATGAGCGCATGTGCCAATTGAATCTCTGATTACGTAGGCCTACATATCCAAATACTTATAAAGTATGGATTTCAGCAGACAAAAAGCGTACAAACAAGTACACGATAAGTGTTTAAGAATTTTTTTAAGCATCGCCTGCGTAGTGACTTGGAGTCAGAGGTTTATTTCAAAAACGGGTCTGCGCTCTATTCCATGGAGGAGTTTAGGTACGGGCAGCAAGTAGCCTAGTGGTTTGAGCGTTGGACTAGTAACCGAAAGGTTGCAAGATCAAATCCCCAAGCTGACAAGGTAAAACATCTGTCGTTCTGCTCCTGAAAACGGCAGTTAACCCACTGTTCCTAGGCAATCATTGAAAATAAGAATTTGTTCTTAACTGACTTGCCTAGTAAAATAAAATAACTTGGGTGTATCACTGCAACAGCTCACAATTACAACCTTGGCAAATGGCTTGTAGTAACTGAGCAACTGCATTTCTAAAACGGAAACTGAATTAGTCTGTAACCAACAATCCACTCCTTATGTCAAAGGTAAGGAGTGGCATGTAACGTTAACAGAATAGCAACTGAGAAAATCAAAGGGGTTGATGGAAAATGGCATCCCTTGAGAGGGCAAGACAAGATGCAAGTCAGTAGAATTGTAGTATTATCATAAGGAGACATGTACTTGGATTAAGGAGGAGGAATGGAGGGAGAAAGACAGGAGGTCAGAGGGAGGAAGAGGGTGAGCTTGAATCGGTAAAAAAATGGCAGAAAAAAGGGAGATTGTGTAATAAAGAAGAAATGTCTGAAAGTGTAAGCAGAGTGAGCTGTACACCGGATCAAAGACAGGAGGAAACATGAGTGAGTGAGGGCGAAGTGTCAGAGGTGGTAGGTGTAGTGAAGTTCTCGAAGCCCAAGGGTTGCACCGACCATTGATCACAAGCATTTCGCTACACTCGCATTAACATTGCTATGTGACCAATAAAAATGTATTTGAGATAAAGACGAGTCTGTGACAATAGGAGTGAAGTGGACTCTTGCCTTTTGGCTGATCCATTTGAGGTTTCAGTGTGGGTGAAACCAGAGTTGGGTGCTGTGGAATCGGTGAAAATAACCAGAAGTGGTCTTGTGATCATTGTTTGTGTTTCTGCTGGTCAGATGGAGCAGATTCTCCGTGTTAAAACAAATGGGGTAAGAGATGTGAATTGTTTTGCTCTCAAGAAGAAAAAAAAAAAAAGTGTGATTACTGGGGTAGCAGTAAATGTGAAAGTTGACCAACTGAAGGGGAAGATTCTCTGTTTGTGATGCTCGTCGTTTGGTGCAACACGCAGACAGGGTGGCGTGAGCGGTGAAACAGAAGTCATTGTCTGTTCTTTTGAGTTTTGATGTTGAGTCTTTGCCTGACAAAAGTAATGTTTTGACTGCAAAGCTGTCAAGGCAAAGGGTGGCTACTTTGAAGAATCTCAAATATAAGATATATTTAGATTTGTTTAACACTTTTTTGGTTACTACATGATTCCATATGTGTTATTTCATAGTTTGATGTCTTCACTATTATTCCACAATTTAGAAAATAGTACAAAGAGAGAAAAACCCTGGAATGAGTAGGAGTGTCCAAACTTTGACTGGTACTGTATATGTTACCCTATACAAGCTTTTGCGCAGAATACATTTCGTTGTTACAGGTGTCAAGCACATGGGCATGTGGCAGCAGTGTGTATGAGGGAGGTTCCTAGGTGTGAGAAGTGTGCAGAAGGGCATGAGACAAAGGAATGTGTAGCATTGGGGAAAGTAGTGGTATGTGTTATTTGTAGGCGTGCCCATGGCGTCCGTACAAGAGCGGCAGGTTGGGGTTTCCAGGGTTAGAGTAGTGCAGAAGTTGTCGTATGCTACAGTAAGATGTGAGTTTTAGTGTTTATAGCAATGGTTATCAACTGTACTGCAGGGATGGAACTTAGGTCGCAGAAAATTGAGGTTGTGGTGGCAACTGCAGAGAGGTATTTGGGTGTAGGAGACTTGAGGTCAAAAGAGTTATAGGGTGTGTTGAGTGGGTGTGTCTGTCCTTTCAGGCTTTTGAACTGAGGTAGGACTAGACCGATTGAAATAGTGGAGTAGGGTGGTGGAGTTTTTAAGTAAGTGTAGGGTTAGGTGATGGGGTGTTTGTTTATTAACTCTTTTTTTTTGAGGGGGGAAAAAGTATAAGGGAGGTATACTCCAGTCTAGTAGGTGGCGGTAATGCAACATTTATTGGATGCCAACTGCCGTTACACCTCATCAACTGGGTACTGGACTTCCTGACGGGCCGCCCCCAGGTGGTGAGGGTAGGTAACAACATCTCCAACCCGCTGATCCTCAACACTGGGGGACCCACAAGGGTGGCATTTCTAGTTGTGGAATTACTCGTTGGTTATTACTGCATTGTCGGAACTAGAAGCACAAGCATTTCGCTACACTCGCATTAACATCTGCTCACCATGTGTATGTGACAAATAAAATTTGATTTGAAGAACAGATTAGATTAACAGAGAAGGCAACCAGGGAATCTCTGAAAACCTTGAACTTTTATGTTATTTAACTAGGCAAGTCAGTTAAGAACAAATTATCATTTACAATGACGGTCAACACCGGCCAAAACTAGTTAACGTTAGGGACTTTACAATAACTGCATATCGATGTCTGTAACAGGTGCAGCAGAATTTAAACAGCCAACATTGAGCCTTTCAATATCGGTAGACAAAAGAGATCTAACGTTAGACAAAGTTAAACAGCAACACGACAAAAAAAAATATGAGCTAGCTAATTTAGCTCCAATCTACCTTTCAATTAACCGTTAGCTAGCTTGTTGGGTTTATAATGAGAGCTAGTTGTGTAGCTAGTCAATCTATTTCGTAGTTAGTTCAGTCATGCTAAAGCGAGCTACTTAACGTTACCCACCTTTCTGAATCCTGCTTTTCTTGCTTAACTTGTTCCTGGCAGTGATGCAGCAAAACTGAGATTTCCCGATGACTATGGATGCAACCGGAGTCTGTTGTCTTGTCTGCATGAACGTATGCTGTCTGCAAAACTGGAGAGTTATCTACGCAGACGGGACAAGGTCCACACAAGACAACACTCACAGCTGATGTCATTACAGACAGTTTGTTTATAGTGACAAAGGCGGAGAAAAAAATATGGATTCAGTAGCGTGGTTGACAATGTTTCCTTTTTTAACGTTAGTTACGACTTGCAAATAGTGGACATGCATAACGCCATTAAAATATATTATCTAAGCTAGCTATGTGCAACCATGCATTTTCATAATTCTAAATAACGCAAATACGACCAGTCCTGACAAATATGTTCTATAACAAAGGAAACGCAGGTCCTCAGATGGGAGACAGGTGAGCCCATGCTAGCCAATAAGATGGTCGATGTGTGTTACAACTTCGATTTAGTCGTTTCTTTTCCTTCTCCATATTTGCCGAAATGCCACGTGCATCCACTTATGTCACCGCATTAGTAACAACCTAACCAAATGAGGCTCACGTAGAAAATGTGCAATTACATTTTTTGGGGTACAAACCCTCTTCGATGAAGTTTAACCGCGGTTGGCATCCAAAACATGTATTATCGCCACCTACTAGACTGGATTATAACTCACTTATACTTTGCTTTTTCTATTAAAAAAAAACATATAAAAAAACACAGCCATTACCCAATCATCTAACACTACACTCAAGTTATAATACATATCATACTCCACTATTTTAATCTATTTAGGCCTACTTCAGGCCAACAGCCTGAAAGGATGGGACACCACTACTTTTTTACATGTATTTATTTATTATTTATTGAATATTCGAAAAACATACAATATACTTGCAGTGAAGCCACTCAATAACTACATCATACCAGTCACCCAACAGATTCCCATTCAGAGCGACACACAAGCATCCAGGGTCAATGCCCTGCTCAAGGGCATGTTGACCAATATACCACCAGGCCAAAACCCGTGAACCAATAGCTGTCCCTCAATCATTCGAGATCTTTCAACTATGCTGTGAAGTTTAACATACATTTCAATCTATCTAATCGAATTGAATCCACAGATTGCGAGTTGAAGATAAATAATTTTACTAAAAGTATTAGTATATTAGTAATTGACTGACCCGGTCTCTCCAGATCTAACAGTACTATTTCTAGGGTCAATTTTAGATCAATGCTATGCATTTTCAGCCATTCCTGAACCTGAGACCAGAAACAGGCTACCTGAGGACAATACCAAAATAAATGGTCTATTGATTCTGTATCCTCACAACAAAATCTGCAGCGCTTTGATGATTTTATGCCCCAAATATTCAACATTTTGTTGGTGGCAAGAATTCTATATAATAATTTTAGCTGAAAAGCACAAAGTCTTGAATCTTGTGTTTTATTTATCAACGCATACACCCTGTACAATGGAATCGGTACATCAAAAATCTCTTCCCTCAAATTCCTGGTCCTCAAATTAAACTGGTATACTTTCCTATTTATGCTATCTTCATTCCTCCGCCAGTTTTGATCCTTTATATTGGGCAGACAGACCAGTTCCCTACCTCCTCACGCTACCACCCACCTCCTCTATTTTGGGGGCAATGCTGTAATCAATTGGTTGTACTCTTGGATTGAGCAGTCCTTTCCGTACACTTCTGATAACTCCATGAAGGACATAACTCTACCATGCCAATTTACAGTATCATTTAAGAACAAAATACCCTTTTCAAACATCTTTCCCATAAATACAGGTATTTTATCAACCTGCACATTTGAGTTCAGCCATAACATTTGTTCTATCTTTTCAGGGGGATGAAATTGAAATTGTAGCCAGCTCTGCAATGCTTGCTTGAAAAAGAGAGTATCAAAGTATCATTTTCAATTAATCGAAAATGAGACGTGGCAATCTGCACAAAGGCAAAAAGGCCAAATTTAAACAATGGTTTAGCTTTTCTTAGTAATCTACTTGAGAACCATTTAGGGTTCAAATTAAACTTTTGAATGAATGAAGCTTTTAGAGAGAGGTTTAGTGCTTTTATATTTAATAATCTCAACCCACCCAATTCATATTCATTATATAGATAGGCACGTTTTATTTTGTCTGGTTTAAGCGTCCCAGATAAAGCTAAATATTTTTGCTCAAATAATTTGAAAAACGAATCATCAGGAGTTGTGATTTTTTGATATGAATACAAAGTATGTCTACGTCACCATCAGCCCATTTTATGGGTTAACTATAGGGTAATGTAAAAGTTGTATTGTCCAAGGATTCAATGTACACTTATAATAATCATTAACACCACTATTTAAGTAATCTAAAGTTGTAGCCGTAAGTATCCTTCCCTGGTGGTCTAGTGGTTAGGATTCGGCGCTCTCACCGCCGCGGCCCGGGTTCGATTCCCGGTCAGGGAATATGCGTTTTGGTAGTGCTGTTTATTGTAGAATTTCTCATCTTATCTTTTGACAGTACTTTTGACAGTGCTAGACAGTGCTAACTAACACATACTTGAACATTGAAAAACGCGTACGATCCCCTTTACCCAGCGATGGATTTGGGTTCATTTTTTTGTCTCCTTTTCAGATTTCACCGTTAGATGGCGGTCTAATCACAGCAATTGCTACTCGGCTGAAATCAAAAGGCGTGGCGCTTGATGAGCTCATGAATTCAGTCATTATAAATGTCCCCTTGCTGTTATTCACAAACAGAACGTTGCACAGTTGATATAATATGAAGTATGTCCCAGCTTTTGATGACAATGAGCGCCATGATTTTACATTGGATTGTTGATTTTAAAGACCTTGAATATCTAGTACAGGGATGGGCAACTGGCAGCCAGCAGTCTGCAAGTCCCCTTTTAAGGCCGAATGATCAATCGCCCCCGACCCCAATTTTCTTTTTTATTATAATACATATAAAGTACCAGCCAGAAGTTTGGAAACACCTACTCATTCCAGTGTTTTCCTTTATTTTGACTATTTTCTACAGTGTAGAATAATAGTGAAGACATCACAACTATGAAATAACCCATATGGATTCATGTTGTAACCAACAAAGTGTTAAACATATCAAAATATATTTTATATTTGAGATTCTTCAAAGTAGCCATCCTTTGCCTTGATGACAGCTTTGCACGCTCTTGGAATTCTCTCAACAAGCTGCACCTGGAATGCTTTTCCAACAGTCTTGAAGGAGTTGCCACATATTCTAAGCACTTGATGGCTGCTTTTCCTTCACTCACTCATCTCATCCCAATCCATCTCAATTTGGTTGAGGTCAGGTGCTTATGGAGGCCAGCAAACCAGATGGGATGGCGTATTGCTGCAGAATGCTGTGGTAGCCATGCTGGTTAAGTGTTCCTTGAATTCTAAGTAAATCACTGACAGTGTCACAAGCAAAGCACGCCCACACCATTACACCTCCTCCTCCATGCTTCACAGTGGGAACCACACATGCGTAGATCATCTGTTCACCTACAGTTCTCTGCGTCTCACAAAGACCTGGCAGTTGGAACCAAAAATCTCAAATTTGGACTCATCAGACCAAAGGACAGATTTCCACCGGTCTAATGTCCATTGCTTGTGTTTCTTGGCCCATGCAAGTCTCTTATTCTTATTGGTGTCCTTTAGTAGTGGTTTCTTGACAGCAATTCGACCATGAAGGCCTGATTCACGCAGACTCCTCTGAACAGTTGATGTTGAGATTTGTCTGTTAGCTGTGAAGCATTTATTTGGGCTGCAATTTCTGAGGCTGGTAACTCTAATGAACTTATCCTCTGCAGCAGAGGTAACTCTGGGTCTTCCTAGAGTTTCATCGTAGCACTTGATGGTTTTTGCGACAACACTTGATGAAACTTTCAAAGTTCTTGACATTTGACTGACCTTCATGTCCTAAAGTAATGATGGACTGTTGTATCTCTTTGCTTATTTGAGTTGCTCTTACCATAATATGGGCTTGGTCTATGTTCTGTATACCACCCCGACCTTTTCACAACACCACTGGCTGGCTCAAATGCATGAACTTTTAACAAGGCACACCTGTTAATTGAAATGTATTCCAGGTGACTACCTCGTGAAGCTGGTTGAGAGAATTTTAACAGTGTACAAAGCTGTCATCAAGGCAAAGGGTGGATTTGATTTGAACACTTTTTTGGTTACCACATGATTCCATATGTGTTATTTCTTAGTTGTGATGTCTTAACTATTACAGTTTTTCTCAATTGCTAAAACACTAAAACCCATTAGCTGAACAAAGTTCTCAGTTGCCTGGACTCATTTAGCTAATTATGCAGTCTGTTGTCAATACTTTAAACAATTGCACATGATAAAACACAATTTGCAGATCTCACTTAGACTTTTTAGCAAAACTCTAAACACATTCTCATTCTCAAAACACATTCTGCACTCTAATGAACATGTCATCCATACTGGTAAACACAAGTGGCAACAATCAAATACAAATAGAGAACATATGTCATTGATTGAACACAACCACTCAAAATTGATCTAACCTGTTTCAAATGATGCAACACAACCAATATAAGCCAGTTCAGAGAGCAAACAGGTTGTTGAAGGTGGGAAGGAGAAAGTCTGAGAATGGATACTGTAGTACAGTGCATTGTAGGCTGTATACTGTACAATGGATGAATTGTATGACCCTGAACATTGTTCTTTTACTAACAGTACTGACTGCTCAATAGATTTTGACTGGTTGCAGGTTCATATCAACAAAGAACAAGAATTACAGTATCACAGAGACAAAGGACAAGTTTGTGAGATGCAGGGTACAGTACTGTAAAAATAGGGGTACAAGGAGGATGAAGAACAAAAAACTAAATTGCAAAGAGCAAAGCAGAGTAGTAATTTCTGATCAATTTTGAGCTACTATGATAGAACATGTTTCCGTTCATCAAAGGGCAATGAGGGAAACATGTGAATATTCTTTTTGATTAAAAATTTACTTCTCCCTGAGAATTGTATGTTTTGAACAATGTGTTTTCTATTTTTCGGTGTATTGTTTACTGACTGCTTGAGAGTGTATATCATTTTGATCACTTTGTTTATGATTTGAGAGCAGTGTTTGATTTTGAACACAGGTAAAACTGTCAGTCAGAGGTTATGTAAATAGTGCTTGAAGATGAGGTTTTGTGTTTAATGTTTTCAGGAAATGGAGCAAGGTTTCAGAAATGGTGTTTTAGCAATTGAGAAAAACTGTAATCTACTATGTAGAAAATAGTACAAATAAAGAAAAACCTTTGAATGAGTAGGTGTGTCCAAACATTTGATTGGTAATATATATATATATATATATATATATATATATATATATATATATATATATATATATATATATGTATGTATATTGTCATTTTTGGGGAACTGAGTTGGTGTCTCAACTTACTGTTGAGAGTTACAATAGTACAATACAAAAGGTGTGATTTCAAAATGTGTTTGTGCATCAGCAGTTTTTATCTTGTTACGTCAGTCACTGCCAGTCACACAATTAGCCATGTCAGCTACATTTTTTTAGATTGGTAAGTCAGTCTAGCCAGCTATCTAAACTTGTATCATGATCGAATTACCGAACTTTGTGGGGTCCACTGAATTTGTTAGTCACTCTCAACAAGATAAA
This sequence comes from Oncorhynchus masou masou, assembly GCF_036934945.1. Lineage (NCBI taxonomy): Eukaryota > Metazoa > Chordata > Actinopteri > Salmoniformes > Salmonidae > Oncorhynchus > Oncorhynchus masou. Next base: position 22,894,851 of record NC_088227.1, read on the forward strand.
ATGGGGCCGACAAAGAGGGCTGCCTTGCTTCTAGTCCTTAGGAAACTTTGCAGTATTTTGTTTTTTAGTGTATTATTTATTACATTGTTATCCCAGAAAATCTTAAGTGTTATTACATACACATACACAGTAAAGACTATTGGATATCAGAGCGGTGTCAATTTACCAGCGCTACGACCAGTATAGAGCAGCTGGTAGCCTAGCAGTTAACAACATTGGGTCAGTAATTTAAAAAACTTCAAATATTTCCCTCCACCCTTTGGCAAGATTTGTAGAAGTGCAGGAAAAAAGCTGTACAACTTGACATTTTTCTCTCCGCCCCATGGCAAAATTATTAGAATTGCATGAAATTAGTTAAAAAGTCAAACAATGACAAACTCCTAAATCACTTCAATCTCTGAGTTTGAAATCATTGCCACAGCAGCAGTGTCTTCATTAGAGAGAGAGAGAGAGAGAGAGAGAGAGAGGGAGAGAGAGAGAGAGAGAGAGAGAGAGAGAGAGAGACCTAGGCCACAGTCAGTGAGAGAGTAGCCTTGAGACAGAGATTCCCTGTGTTTGTGGAACTTGGGTCTCAGAGCCCTCAGATTCTGGAGAGAGACGGAGACAGACAGTCGGCTGGCCATGTAGGTTTTAACCAGTTCCTGACTGCTATGTATCTTGGCAGTTATTTTGACAGCACTATCACAGAGGGGGGTGGGGGGGAGATAAGCTGTCTAAGGAATCGCCATGGCGCCGGTGTGTCCCTTCCCCTTACCGCTCAGACGGCCGGCCCCCTGACTGCAGCAGAGGATTGTGGGGGATTGTGGTAGGGAGCAGGGTTTGTGTTGGCAAGACCCTAGGGCTCTTGGACTTTCTCTTCAAAAATCATACCATACACCCCTACCTCCCTTGCCTGTCCACACCCTACAATAACCCCACCACTGCCACCCGCCACCCACACACACCACACCCCCAAAACCTCTCTCTCCCTGCCACCTTGTCAACAATGCTCTCTCTCTTGCTGTTTGTCTCATGGCTCCAAACATTTGAGCACCCAAGAGGCAATTGAACCATAGTTTGTCTGCATGGAGATAAAGATGAGAAGTAGGGAGAAAGAGAGAGCGAAAGCCAGACCAGAACATAGCCCAACTGCATTGTAAGCAAACAGTACTAAAAAGACAAGGATGAGCTCCTGTAAACTTTTGACTCTTTGCTGAGTAATGCCTTCAAGATGTGGCCCCTACAGTACAGATGTAGGATCTTAATTTGACCCAATTTGCTAAAGCATGAAAGAATCCTGCAACAACAGGAAATGTTAATCATTATGTGGACTATAATTAATGGATATGATCAAGTCTGACATTTTTAAGGGGAAATTACAAACTTACAAGACTTTTTAAACCTTGAATACACTACAATTTTTAATTTCCTGCTGAGCAGAAAAATTCTCATCAACAAAAGAGTGATCAAATTAAGATCCTACATCTGTATTCCGTTCAATAGTCCAAGCCCATCTCCCCTATAATCTCTCTCTGCCTCCCTAGTCTACACATGTCTATACACGGGTCATAAGAACAGTATACATACAGCTGGTCCTGTTGTGGGCTCTGATATTTGAATTTTACGGTACCATCCCACCAGGGCTCACAAACAGCTTGGTACCATTACAGAGCTAGCGTTTTAGGATTATTGCTTCGAAGGGAATACAGTATGAGATCAAAGCCATACATACACACACAGGAATTTATGTTGCAGGAGAGGAGTGGAGTTGAGTAAGGGGAGACAGGGGGACAAAAGGGCAAACGTAGCATCTTTTTAGAACTGAAAATAATGTTCTTTTATCATCCGGAATGATAGTTGATTGATAGAGGCATGTGATAATATAAAGGCACATTAATGTTCTTTGGGGATTTTATTATGAAACCATCACATTTCTTCAATAAAGGATAGACAGAGAGAGATAAATGATGGAGAGGATGAGAAGAGAGGAAGACTTCAAAGCTTCTGTGCTGCTGTACATGGTTTTGAGACAGTGGAAAACTACCCCTGACATCTAAGTCTCAATTCCGAAAATGACCTTTATGCGAAGCATTATGTTATAGACACCAAGGTCTGACCCAGGGAAGACAGACAGAAATGTTAACCTTGAAAACCTTTAAAATAATTTTCCTCAGACGTCACACTCACAGAGCTTAGACTACAGCCACTGATAACTTCAAGTACATTGTGGCAACAAGAGGCCAAAAAAACCTAAACAGACCAAAAAGACATGTCACAAAGAGGACTGAGGTCACAATGTTACCATAATCATTCATACTCATAACCTCATTGCCAGTAGAGATTGTAGTAAAATGATTTAGTCTATGCATATTTCATAATATGCTTACAATCAGTATGTTGTGAATTGCTGTGAAATTATGTTTGTGTGAAATAAATCTATGAAAAAATGGCATACTGATATGTATAATTAGTGTACTTTGTTTCTTGTACTTCTCCTAGGTAACACGCTACCCTAGTCAAGAGGGGATCAGGGAGAACCAATGACAAGGGTTTCTATTAAGACTGTTTGTGTGGCCCCACTTATCAACATAAACATACAACTGTGACAGATTTACTAGCGGTGTGTTCAGAGGTAATGAGATGTGATAGAGAGAGATGGAGTGAGATAAGAAGTCAAATACACAGTATTGCAGACCCTCAGTGAGAAAGAGAGAACACACTGCTAGTAAATATGGCATTAGAGCTAGAAAGAGAGGGAGGGATAAATGGCTTGAATAGAGCAGATAAAACATAGTGGAAGCACAGGCCTGAGTGACACATGTGGAAGCCCTCATGGTGGGTGGTGGGCCTTAGTGGTCTGTAGGGAGCCACAGTGGTTTGTGGTGGGTCAGAGTAGTGGGAGAGGTAGTCTGTGATTGACCATAGTGGTCTTTTTCCCCCGGTGGTCTGGGAGTGTCCTGTCTGATGTGCCTCTGACTGATAAAGAGGGGCATCTCCTGGGCCCCCCTCCCACCAGACAGTCAGACTACCCACATAGATGTATAGAGCGAAGAACAAGGTGGGAAATATAGGTGGGTAAAGAGAGGGATGGCATAGACGGAGTGCATGGTAAAAGATAGAGATAGATAGAGAGATGCCTAATCATAACAGATGCAGATACAAGCCTACTGTATCCTGACATGTGACACGACCCCAAACGTCAATCTGCCAATCAGCTGAAGCATTGCAGCATGTGACCTTTGACCCAGGAAGTAAACAATATTAATATATTACATGTATATTGAATTCTACGCTGTACAGATTCCTTCCAGAGTGTAGTTCTTTGAAGTCTACCACAGGTGAGTGAGACATATTGTAGGAACTGTTGTGATGGTTCCCCCCTCTCAAATACAAAACATCAATATGAGGCGGAATTGTGGACTGCTGTGTTTAACTCTGGGTTCCGCTTCTAGTATTATTTGCTGAGTCATGTCTTGTATTTGTCTTGTATGATAACTGGCAATTCCCCGCCTGCACTTGAAAATATCCAGCCAAACACAGAGACAAAATAGGCACCCATAGGTAGACGCACACACTCTCACACACCCATTGTCTCTGTATGTGTGTCAAGGCGTCTCGACGTGTCCCTCTGTGTTCTTGGTCACATGACGGTGGTGAAGCAATCAGAGCCATGCTGTTTACCCGGCTTATCAATGGTGTTGTAACAAGCAGATGACACACAGACTCTGACCCCAGGATACACACACACACATACTTACCACAGTGCACGCAAGCGCATAGGCATGTACACACACCTGTGGTGTGCCTATGGTGTTGTTCGGTTTGTTTCATATTTGACTGGACTAAGTTGCCTACAGGTCAATGATTTTTCTTTCAGTAGCTGGTTATGAAAAGACCATATTTTCCAGTGTGACAAATACAGCCTCTAAACTCTGATGTCCCGAACCGTACAGACATCCTCAGGATCACGCTAGCTATCTGGCTAATGTGAATGATCTAAAGCTACCAGACCTCCGCATGTCACTAATGATGCGTAACCTCATCCCCCATTTTAAAAAAATGAATTTTTCCAGGAGAAAAAGTCCTGTACATCTGAATTCAGGTGTAAAACTGCAGACTTGTCAACCGCTGGCTAGTAAATCACAGTCATAAATCCCTGCAGAGAAAATGAATTATCACTGGGTTTTGAATTTACTGCAGTACAATAATGAATCTTTCCATGTAATGTAAAAGTAGTAGGTCAGAATTTACAGGTAACACAATGTGTACTTACTGTTTGTCTGAGTGTCTACATGTGTGTATACGTGCGTATGTCTGTCAACTCCTTGTGTTTGTGTGTCTGTGTTCGTGTGTGTTTGTGTGTACCCCCCCCCCACTCACAAACTCAGACTCTGGCTAGTCAATCCTAGCGCCACATCACTCTATCATCACAGATATGCTTTGTGGGTAGATAGCAGGTCTGCCGGCTTACAAGATGTTTTGTCCAGCCTGTCATGTTTACTTACAATGATAAGCTATGATGGATCCCCCCGCAAGCTATAGACGCCACAGCCCCACAGGCACACACGGACCGCTAAAACACACACACACACATTACATATTGCAAGTCACCTCGTAGCCCAGAAGACACATTCAGAGAGGAATGTCTTTGACAATGTTACATAATCCACTATACATTTCAGAGAGACACCATGCACCACACACACTCACACACACACCTTTGTTATAGTGGTTATGATGTTTGGATGTTGTACTCCGTGATCTGTTAGTTGGCCTGCGTAATGTCAGTTTACTTTAGATTGGCGTGAGGCCCGGGGTCCGGGATCTGACCACAGACAGCCCATTCTAAATAAACCAACCAATTAAAAAGCCTAATGAGGCCCCTGCTTATCCTATCACACAGAGTGCATTGAGGGGGCACTTCAACAGGCAGAAAGAGGGTCTTAGAGGGTGGTGGATTCAGAGGTGACTAATCTTTATTCTTGTGATGCACGCGTATGCCACGCATACCAAGTAGAGTTTAGAAACATCTACTTGAAGATTTTGGGCAAAAGAAGACTAAAGCAATGCAAGTGTAAATACAATACCATGCAAGCCCTGTCAAATCTAAACGGATCCTTTAGATGTCTGTTGCTAGTCATCGCAACAGATACAGTAGAAATTGCGCCTAGAAAAATGTCAGAAACAGAACAAGAGAAGAAAAGGAGGCTACTCTGCTCCTCCAGTTCACCTCTTCTCTCCTCCCTTGCTTCCTCTCCTATGGTTCCCTCCTCTCTTTCTCTCACTTCTTCTACAATTATTTACACCCAAGGCCGCGGTGGCCGCTGACAAAGAGAGTGAGAGAGAACAAGGTGGAGGTGGAGAAGAGGAAATGAGCAGCTCTGAGACACAACTCCTTCCCTCTCTCCCCCTCTCTCTCTCTACCTCCCTGTTACCTCTTTCCACCTCCACCCCCTTTCTGTTTCTTTATCAATTGCTGCCTTTCCTCTCTTTTACTCTGTATTTTGACCTTCCCTCCCTCCTTCTGCCTCCCCCTCTGTATATTCTCTCCCTCTCTCCGGCTAGCTGTTCAAGGCCACACTTCTCTTCCTCCTCCCTGTTTGTCTGAAAAGGTCAGAGGGACTGATACAGTACCAGGGCAACCGTTACAAATCTTCCCCCTTATCGAGGACAACACACAGATAACATTGTCTCCGTTCGCTCATCCGACAGATCCATCTCCGAAAACATCTCCCGGACCCGAAGACCCGGACGGAGCTGGGCCTGAACATATGGGGAGACTGAGAGATTGATGTTCTCACTCCTTTCACTGAGGAGAAAGGAGTGTAATGATGGGAGACAGAAAACACTGTGAGGCTTTGTGGAAGACTGGTTCAGTGTTCAGGTGATTAGGACTTGTGAGATAGTCACTGAAAAGATTAAGGACAGTGCATAAGTTGTTAATTGCAGGCACCTCCTTGTGTGAAAGTGTGTATTTGGGGAGGATTGCACCTGCAAGCAATGACGTGAGATTTTGCCACTTTCACCTTAACCTCCCACTACCCGTCTCTCTTCGCAACTTGCACCTGTTAACCCCCTCCCAACAAACACACACACAGTCTCTCTCCGTTCTTCAACATTTCTAACGTGACAATAGCCATACCCGGGGAGCAGGGCTAAGTACCTCCTTAACCCAGCAGTCTCCAGCGATTTATATCCCAGTATAATTTATGTGTGTATAACGACACAAGGCGAGACCCAGATGCAGACACGGGAGGCAGTTGGTTTGAGCTCTGATATTTATTATAGTCCAAGGGGTAGGCAAAAGACAGGTCGGGGACAGGCAAGAGTTCATAACGAAGTCAGATTCCATAACGGTACAGGGCAGCAGGCAGGCTCGAGGGCAGGGGCAGGCAGAGTGGTCAGGCAAGCGGGCTCAGAGTCAGGACAGGCAAGTGTCAGAACCAGGAGGACGAGAAAAAGAGAGACGGGAAAAAAACAGGGCCAGGAGAAAACCTCTGGTTGACTTGGCAACAAGACGAACTGGCACAAACAGACAGAAAACACAGGTACAAATACCCAGGGGATAATGGGGAAGATGGGCGACACCTGGAGGGGGTGGAGACAAGCACAAGGACAGGTATGTGACAGTATGTCTGTGCTGTCAGGGTGTGACAGTCTGTGCACGGTGGAGATAGCTAGCCCTAGAACTGCACAGGCAGGCCTGCACCTCCACGGCCAAACAGGCTTCTACAGAGATGCATATGGGCTGAGCCCTGACAGAATAAGTACCCTTTCTTTTTTATCACTCTAAATGATGACCTGTTTAATAGGTAAGACATTGCTAGTTATGTAATAAAAGTATTCATCATTGCTTTTTGTTTTCGTGTGTGTGTGATTTTTGATAACACTGCAGAGAGTGTGTGTTGAGAGGTTCAGACGGAGAGCATAGAACTCGAAGTGACGTGTTCAAAGGATTTTGCTATGCAGTGAGCTTGTATATTTTTGTACGTGGTTAGTTCAGTAACGTTCAAAGGTCCTAACTTTGGAAAATGACAGTCATAAGAATCTCTATCATTATCTGGATTCTGTCGCTGGTTTTAGGATGCACAGGCACACACACACACACACACACACACACACACACACACACACACACACACACACACACACACACACACACACACACACACACACACACACACACACACACACACACACACACACACACACACACACACACAAGCAAATGGGATATGTTTAAGTCTGGAGCTGGAATTACTCCTGAACACAGACAAAAACACACACCAACAAACCCTGGTACTGGTTCTATTGACAGACACACTGGACCAGCCCATACCCTGGTACTGGATCTATTGACAGACACACTGGTCCAGCCCATACCCTGGTACTGGCTCTATTGACAGACACACTGGACCAGCCCATACCCTGGTACTGGCTCTATTGACAGACACACTGGACCAGCCCATACCCTGGTACTGGATCTATTGACAGACACACTGGTCCAGCCCATACCCTGGTACTGGCTCTATTGACAGACACACTGGACCAGCCCATACCCTGGTACTGGATCTATTGACAGACACACTGGTCCAGCCCATACCCTGGTACTGGCTCTATTGACAGACACACTGGACCAGCCCATACCCTGGTACTGGCTCTATTGACAGACACACTGGACCAGCCCTTACTCTGGTACTGGCTCTATTGACAGACACACTGGACCAGCCCTTACTCTGGTACTGGCTCTATTGACAGACACACTGGACCAGCCCAAACCCTGGTACTGGTTCTATTGACAGACACACTGGACCAGCCCATACCCTGGTACTGGCTCTATTGACAGACACACTGGTCCAGCCCATACCCTGGTACTGGCTCTATTGACAGACACACTGGACCAGCCCATACCCTGGTACTGGCTCTATTGACAGACACACTGGTCCAGCCCATACCCTGGTACTGGCTCTATTGACAGATACACTGGACCAGCCCATACCCTGGTACTGGCTCTATTGACAGACACACTGGACCAGCCCATACCCTGGTACTGGCTCTATTGACAGACACACTGGACCAGCCCATACCCTGGTACTGGCTCTATTGACAGACACACTGGACCAGCCCATACCCTGGTACTGGCTCTATTGACAGACACACTGGACCAGCCCATACCCTGGTACTGGCTCTATTGACAGACACACTGGACCAGCCCATACCCTGGTACTGGCTCTATTGACAGACACACTGGACCAGCCCATACCCTGGTACTGGCTCTATTGACAGACACACTGGACCAGCCCATACCCTGGTACTGGCTCTATTGACAGACACACTGGTCCAGCCCATACCCTGGTACTGTGGCTCTATTGACAGACACACTGGACCAGCCCATACTCTGGTACTGTGGATCTACTGACAGACACACTGGACCAGCCCATACCCTGGTACTGGTTCTATTGACAGACACACTGGACCAGCCCATACCCTGGTACTGGCTCTATTGACAGATACACTGGACCAGCCCATACCCTGGTACTGGCTCTATTGACAGACACACTGGTCCAGCCCATACCCTGGTACTGGCTCTATTGACAGACACACTGGACCAGCCCATACCCTGGTACTGTGGCTCTATTGACAGACACACTGGTCCAGCCCATACTCTGGTACTGGCTCTATTGACAGACACACTGGACCAGCCCATACCCTGGTACTGGCTCTATTGACAGACACACTGGTCCAGCCCATACTCTGGTACTGTGGCTCTATTGACAGACACACTGGACCAGCCCATACCCTGGTACTGGATCTATTGACAGACACACTGGACCAGCCCATACCCTGGTACTGGTTCTATTGACAGACACACTGGACCAGCCCATACCCTGGTACTGGATCTATTGACAGACACACTGGACCAGCCCATACTCTGGTACTGGCTCTATTGACAGACACACTGGACCAGCCCATACCCTGGTACTGGATCTATTGACAGACACACTGGACCAGCCCATACCCTGGTACTGGCTCTACTGACAGACACACTGGACCAGCCCATACCCTGGTACTGGATCTATTGACAGACACACTGGACCAGCCCATACCCTGGTACTGGCTCTATTGACAGACACACTGGACCAGCCCATACCCTGGTACTGGATCTATTGACAGACACACTGGTCCAGCCCATACCCTGGTACTGGCTCTATTGACAGACACACTGGACCAGCCCATACTCTGGTACTGGATCTATTGACAGACACACTGGACCAGCCCATACTCTGGTACTGGCTCTATTGACAGACACACTGGACCAGCCCATACCCTGGTACTGGCTCTATTGACAGACACACTGGACCAGCCCATACTCTGGTACTGGCTCTATTGACAGACACACTGGACCAGCCCATACCCTGGTACTGGATCTATTGACAGACACACTGGTCCATCCCATACCCTGGTACTGGCTCTACTGACAGACACACTGGTCCAGCCCATACCCTGGTACTGGCTCTATTGACAGACACACTGGTCCAGCCCATACCCTGGTACTGGCTCTATTGACAGACACACTGGACCAGCCCATACCCTGGTACTGGATCTATTGACAGACACACTGGACCAGCCCATACCCTGGTACTGGATCTATTGACAGACACACTGGACCAGCCCATACCCTGGTACTGGTTCTATTGACAGACACACTGGTCCAGCCCATACCCTGGTACTGGTTCTATTGACAGACACACTGGACCAGCCCAAACCCTGGTACTGGTTCTATTGACAGACACACTGGTCCAGCCCATACCCTGGTACTGGCTCTATTGACAGACACACTGGTCCAGCCCATACCCTGGTACTGGCTCTATTGCCAGACACACTGGACCAGCCCATACCCTGGTACTGGTTCTATTGACAGACACACTGGTCCAGCCCATACCCTGGTACTGGCTCTATTGACAGACACACTGGTCCAGCCCATACCCTGGTACTGGCTCTATTGACAGACACACTGGACCAGCCCATACTCTGGTACTGGCTCTATTGACAGACACACTGGTCCAGCCCATACCCTGGTACTGGCTCTATTGACAGACACACTGGACCAGCCCATACTCTGGTACTGGCTCTATTGACAGACACACTGGTCCAGCCCATACCCTGGTACTGGCTCTATTGACAGACACACTGGACCAGCCCATACTCTGGTACTGGCTCTATTGACAGACACACTGGACCAGCCCTTACCCTGGTACTGGCTCTATTGACAGACACACTGGACCAGCCCATACCCTGGTACTGGCTCTATTGACAGACACACTGGACCAGCCCATACCCTGGTACTGGCTCTTTTGACAGACACACTGGTCCAGCCCATACCCTGGTACTGGCTCTATTGACAGACACACTGGACCAGCCCATACCCTGGTACTGGCTCTATTGACAGACACACTGGTCCAGCCCATACCCTGGTACTGGCTCTATTGACAGACACACTGGACCAGCCCATACTCTGGTACTGGCTCTATTGACAGACACACTGGACCAGCCCTTACCCTGGTACTGGCTCTATTGACAGACACACTGGACCAGCCCATACCCTGGTACTGGCTCTATTGACAGACACACTGGTCCAGCCCATACCCTGGTACTGGCTCTATTGACAGACACACTGGACCAGCCAATACCCTGGTACTGGCTCTATTGACAGACACACTGGACCAGCCCAAACCCTGGTACTGGCTCTATTGACAGACACACTGGACCAGCCCATACCCTGTTACTGGCTCTATTGACAGACACACTGGACCAGCCCAAACCCTGGTACTGGCTCTATTGACAGACACACTGGACCAGCCCAAACCCTGGTACTGGCTCTATTGACAGACACACTGGTCCAGCCCATACCCTGGTACTGGCTCTATTGACAGATACACTGGACCAGCCCATACCCTGGTACTGGCTCTACTGACAGACACACTGGTCCAGCCCATACCCTGGTACTGGCTCTATTGACAGATACACTGGACCAGCCCATACCCTGGTACTGGCTCTACTGACAGACATACATTGGGCCAGCCCATACTCTGGTACTGGTGTGTGTGTTGTATGTGGTGGACGTGCAGGGTCAGTGGGTCGGGGAGGGCCCAGCCTCCTGGTTCCCACAGCCCAGAGGAGGCTGTCTCTCTCCCACTATCAGGGTCCGTCTCCGGCCCCCCCTGTCTCCCCTGCTCCCCCTGTCCCCCCCCCATCCCCCTTGCTCCCTAGCCCCTGCCTGACGTCAGCCCTGGCCTGATAAGGGTGTCCAGTGGCCCGCAAGGAGAGGGGGATGGAGGGAGGTTACACTAACAGAGCCAGCCCTCTGGATAAGGCCCCAGACAGATAAGAAAGAGCACTATGGAGCCCTATTGTTTCCACTGCTCCTCCTGTGGCTTCCATCTCTTCTCTCCTACTCCGTCTCTGTGCCTCACCTTCTCTATCGCTCTCTATTGCTTTCTATCACTCAATGTCTATCTCTCACTCGCTCTCTCCATCTCTCTCTCTCTGTCCTGTATACGCTCATCCTTTCACAACAGGAATATTCCCTGTCTTATTGTGACGTACTTCCTATCTATCTCTTGATTGAAACACTTCTCTCCTCTCACTTCCTTGTTCTGTTTTTGTTGTCTTTTTCACTGTTTTGACATTAGGAGGAACAGCACTATAAGTGACAGGGGTGAACAGTTTCTCATTCAATAAACTTTAATAAAGTGTCATGAAAAGTGAGAGGGCTTGCATTGCCAAAGCAAATATGTTCAACAAAAACAACAGTGACAACCATAAAAGTACTCTCTGTGTATCTCTACCACTCTCTCCTTCTCTTACTCATCTCTCTGTCTTTAACCTGGTATCTGAACCCGACATGAACCCACCGTCTCATTGTCGTGAATCGATTGTTGTGCCTACGTCAACCTCACCTCCACCTAACCCCATCACACTCTTACCCATACGTTACCTCTCTCTACACCCAACACACACACACACACTTCTGTCCCCGCTGCCTACCACGCAGTGTCGCCACTGAGGCCTACACTATCAGCATCTTATCTCTGTGTGTGTGTGTGTGTGTGTGTGTGTGTGTGTGTGTGTGTGTGTGTGTGTGTGTGTGTGTGTGTGTGTGTGTGTGTGTGTGTGTGTGTGTGTGTGTGTGTGTGTGTGTGTGTGTGTGTGTGTGCGTGCGTGCGTGCGTGCGTGCGTGCGTGCGTGCGTGCGTGTGTGTGTGTGTGTGTGCTGTTCACTCTCCAGGCCCAGGCTAGCGGACTTTGGCCATTGCTTATCACTGGGAGAGGTCCTGAGGTCTGCCTGGGATCCCTGTGCCTCAACCACTAAAAATACACCTTTGATAAACCACACACATATGCAGAAGGCAGGGCAACTCCCCTCGATACATAGGTTTATGGAGTGGCTGTGATGGGCTGTCAATCAGCAGCTAAATTCATACGATTGGCCACCATGTGAATGGTGGGTTGGCCCAGCAATGTGCGGTGAAAGTGATCATGAGGCACATCATGGTATTGTATCATAAACAGGCAATCAAAGCTGAAGTGGTATTTCAACTATTACTCACATCAAAGACAGCATTAGAAAATGCATTATTATTGTGCTGTATAAAAAGCTTTAAAACAAGGGAGATTATTCCAACGGGGAAAATGACTCCTCTAGAATTCAGCAGTGTAGTATTGTAATTAATTATCCGGTGTTTGAAGTGTGTTTACACAGCTCTTATAATGGTGTGACTAAACTCCTATTCAGCACAATTTATCACACATGAGAAGCTACAGCTGGAGGACTAAGTTAATTATTTAGTCAAAGACAAACTCCGGGATAACAGAGTATGTGCAGACCTATGTCTCTCCCTCCCGACTCCCTAGCCCAAATTGAACAAACAAAGTTAATCCACAAACACAACACAGATACCTAAAAATAACACACACCCGCTCATACTCACTCATACACACACACACACACACACACACACACACACACACACACACACACACACACACACACACACACACATCATAGTGAACGATTTTATGTTTTATTTGTCCAACAGAACTCCAATGTATTAGGATAGGGGTAGGAGAGAAAAATATTTTTAAAATGTGAGACAGAGTGAGAGAGGGAGGGAGAGAGAGAGAGAGAAAGAGAGTGAGAGAAAGAGAGAGAGAACCATATAGGACACATAGATACAACCTAGCTAGGTACTAGGTATCTGCATTAGCATTGATTAAAGGCCCACTCAAAATATTATTTTTTATATATGTTGGCAGACACAAGTACCTGTCCACTCCAGTCATCATTGGCCAATTGATTTGAATAGATAGCCCTGTGTTAAGACAAGCCCAGAGAATGAGTGGTGTGAGTGAACTGTCCTCACGACAAACAACCTCACTGTAACCTGACATTGATTACCGTTGGTCACACACCCTCCACACAAACACTCAAATCAATGAGGCTCATCAAAAAAAGGTAAATATGCTCAGCAAAAAACAGATGAGTTCAATAAGGTTCAAGATGCTCAAATTTGACTAGGCAGGGCAACCAAACCATGGTTGCATCACAGACATTGGGCAATATGCATTAATTCCAGTCCTGCAGGAAAAGGTCAGTGCTCTTATGCATGGCCTCTGCTCCAGGTCCTCTGTTACAGAGTTCCCTGGCCCGGCACTTCCTGCTCCCTCATTTGAAGTGTTCTTCCTGGAGCCAGGGGGATCCGCCGGGGGTCTATCCAGAGGAAGAAGGGCTGCAGTGTGCCACTGACCCCCCCAGTGACAAGGTCTCTGCCCCAGCCCAGACGGGGACAGGCTTTCCTGGAGTCCGGACTCATTCGAGACTGGATGGAGACACACACACACACGCACACATTCACACACACACACACACACATAAAATACTTTATTTGAATCCACAAATCACATTATAGTTGAGAATGATTCAAACATTTCAAAGGACATGGATATCTGGATACTTATGGATACGGAAAGCAGTTTCTTCTCCACACAGCCAGGCTGCCTATGACACGCACGCACGCACGCACACACACACGCACACACACACACACACACACACACACACACACACACACACACACACACACACACACACACACACACACACACACACACACACACACACACACATACACACACACACACACACACACACACACACAAAATACACCTCCCACATAACAGTCCCCTCCAGCTTCGTCTATCCCCCCACACACACCAACATCTCTATCTGGTCCTTCACCCAACACCTAATTCATACACACACACTGCAGTAGACATACATAGAGATCTGGCCTCCGTCTCAGATCCAGCCTCTGTGAGATCTGGCCCCCGTCACATTCTGTCAGTGATATTATGGCCAAGGCATGTACAAGTACACAACTCAGACAGCTACACCTATTGTACACACTCATGCACAAGAGACATCCAAGTATACTCAAACCAATATGTTCATTTCCATACAAAGTAATCAATGAAGTGTCAGTCAGAACCGATCGTGTAATGCACAGTGTCAAACCTACACATCAGCTAAAGTTGCCACAAAACACCTTGTCCCGCTTCCCTATAGATTCCCTTATAGATCCCCTCCTACTGTATATACCCCAGGCAAGTTGATGACTCATCGGGGATACGCGTCACAGAGTGTTTCCTCACGTAGCGAGGCTCTGTGGGTTAATAGCTGCAGACGTAGTTATTAGCTGCTTTATCAGCCCGCCAGTTACACATTGATGATGCCCTGTTCCTTTCCAATGCAGCAATACTGGGCTATTTGCCTTGACTCTCCAGGGGCCAAGAACAGGAGAATCAATATTGTAATGGCTGCCCTGCCCTGGGCTGGCCGGGCTGGACTGGACTGAAGTGGGCTGGCTGCGCTGGGCACACCCTGTCATCTACACAAACAGATAGGAGAAGGGAGACAGAGAGAAAGAGGTAGAGAGGGAGAAAGTTGGATATTTTAGAGAAAAGTTATACCTGCTGTAGCAGTATACATCAAACAGGTATGGCTGTCTAGATGTGGAAACATTCTGCACTCTAAAAAATACTAAGTTAAAAACAACCCAATTTGGGTTATTTGATAACTCAGCGCTGGGTAAATATTGAACAGAACGCACGCTGGGTTATTTGGGTTGTGTGAATAACCTAACAAGTTGGGTTGTGTCAATAACCTAACAAGTTGGGTTATTGGGATTACCCAAACATAGGTTAAATGTTGTTTTTGCATATTTTACATTCGGTTTTGTACACTAGCTTCAAAAAGCTGAAAATGCAATATATTTTGTTATTGAAAAGATATTTCACAGCGGTTCAGATGGTACAATGATTGTCTACATTATACATTGTTGTTTTGTCACAAACTGAAATTAGGAAAACTATTTGAATTTTATAGCAACCAGGAAATTGCGTAGTGATTTCTGCATATTGCACATTTAAGATTATTTTTTACATATTATAATAAGGTATACCCCCTTATTTCATAATAAGGTATACCTCCTTACCGTATCCCAACAATGGGATTTACATAGGTTTTTGGGGAACTTATACAGTTCGAGAAACCTCATTGAACCTTAACTTTAACATATGAAAACTATACAACAGAACAGATGAACAGGCATTACATTTACTCCAATCGGTGGCTAGAAATAACTACTTAAAAGCCACATGCCTACTAAACTATGCCTCCAGTCTTCTGATCAGACCTGCTGGGTCATATTTGAATAACCCATCACCAATAACCCAGCACCCAGCATCAATAACCCAGCAGTTTGTAAAGAAAACAACCCAACTAAATGACCCAAGGCCTGCAAGCCAGCAGTTGGGTCAACCAAACAAAGCCTACATTGTTTTGAGTGTGCTCAGGCAGCAGGCCAGGCAGGCAGGACGAAGTCAGCCCTCACCAGAACCAGGCCTACGGGTGAACAGTGCCCCTGGGGAGAGGGCCCCTGGGGAGAGGCGTAGGAAGCCCTGTGAGATACAGAGGGTGGTGTCTTGTTATTTTCGCTGATCCACAAAGACTGGTCACCCCTCACTGTAGCCACAACGACGGCCAAGAGCATCCTGTTTGGCCACAAGGCCTGATGGCACAATAGACAGGACCAGAGTAACACACACGCAAGCACATGCACACACACACACATCCACTATCTTCAGAGTATTCATACCCCTGGACTTATTCCACATTTAGTTGTGTTACAGCCTGAATTCAAAATGGATAGAAGATCAAAAATGTGCTCACACATTTATGCACAATACCCCATAATGACAAAGTGAAAACATGTTTTTATAAATGTTTATAAATGTATTGAAAATGAAATACAGAAATATCTCACCATTGGCATCGATTACAGCTGTGAGTCTTTCTGGGTAAGCCTCTAAGCGCTTTGCACACCTGGATTGTACAATATTTGCACATTATTCTTTTGTGTTTTGTTTTTTACCCATCTACCAATGGGTGTCCTTCTCTGCCAGGCATTGAAAAACCTCCCTGATTGAATATGTGTTTGAAAGTCACTGCTTGACTGAGAGACCATACAGATAATTGTATGTGAGGGGTACAAATATTAGGTAGTCATTCAAAAATCATGTTAACCGCTATTACCACACACAGAGTGTGTGTGTGTGTGTGTGTGTGTGTGTGTGGGGGGGGGGGGGGGGTCATAGATCTTGTAGAGGTTCTATCCATTTAAGCACATTTTTACTCCTGAACTTATGTAGGCTTGCCAAAGGAAAGGGGTTGAATACTTATTGGCTCAAAACCTTTCATCCTTTCAGAATTCCACTTTGACATTATTGGGTATTGTGTGTAGGCAAGTGACACAAAACCTAAATTGTCATACATACACACACTGAAGTCATGCATACACACACTGAGGTCATACATACACACACTGAAGTCTTGCGACTCCCACTACTACACATTGCCACCTTATCACAGTTTATGTTATAATGACATTGAAAGACTGAAACTGGAGTATTTTCTAGCATATGCATCACACACATACACACACCAACACATAGGCTATGATCTAACTGTATGCACACACACACACACACACACACACACACACACACACACACACACACACACACACACACACACACACACACACACACACACACACACACACACACACACACACACACACACTCCAACAGGCCTTTTAGCTATCAATCCCTATTATTACATAACCTATTATTACATAACATAATTTTTCATTGCTCATTATTAATTAATTTACATTTAGCTAACACACAGCCATAATATTGATATGTTTTTTGTGAACATCAATTTATATTCGTTTATAATTTATATTCGTTTAAGAAATACTTAAAATAACCCAATTTATATTCGTTTAAGAAATACGAAATTTGACAGAAATTAGACTGACTTAACCGACAAAACGTTGCTCCTGAGCTACACGCACGCACACACACAAGTGCAGGCATTGACTTGGCAGCAGGCATAGTGCGTTGAACCACATCATTCAAAGTATGACTGTCAAGGGGAAGAGCGGGACAATGAAGTGGCCTCGTGTGTTTACATCCACAAGTGTTGATGACAGGTATAAATCTGTCTACGAGAGAACAACAACGCTCGACACATCCGACGAAGAGGACTAAAGACTTGTCTGGCGTCGACCATCGGCCCGGTCCGTGACTCTATAGGTTACCAACCAACCCTGCACTCAGTCTCCATCATCTCTAACAACGGTAGAAACATTCGTTAGGTCAAGAAAAATGTCATTATATTTAACGTTATGTTTATGCTATTTTATTGATGGATTATTATTTATGTTATTATTAAGACTAATTGTTTTGTTGTATTTGTGTTGTTTATTGCGTTGCTATTATTAATAATAGTGTTATTATCTGGTAAGCCCTAGTGTTGTTGTTGTTATAAGTATTATTATTGACTGGCTAAAATCACAATTTACAATAATAAAGGTCTTCATCGTAAAGGTCTTCATTATTCAGCAAGTGAAACATATTATTGAACGTCCAGGCTCCTTCAATCAAATTAAAGAAAATGTTTTATTAATATCTCATATTTTTGTTTTTATTTTTTTGGGCGGTAAATGTCATAAACCATTTTGAAATGTGAGAGTCATGCAAATACAATCACGCGCAACGAGTTGATTTGTAATAGGCACGAACAAAACGTTCACAAAAGAAAAGCTTTTTTTCATAAAATGTTTACATCATTCGACACGTTTTTTATAATACACATTTGTTCCATAATTTCACAAATTGTGACAATCAATGAAAAACTGAAAGTGATTGTCTGAGCAAAACTGATCATACATGAACTGCCACATTGACTTTGCTAAAGGGGGAAATAAATAGGTGGAAAATCTATATATTATATTATACATAATAAAGATATTATATATATATATATTTCTCAATTGCTTCACAAAAAAATATAGGCCTACGTATGTTACATTGTAGGCCTACTTGTATTTTATTGTTTTGGGTGACATTTAATCTCATCTGAGAAATATGCCGTTGATCTTCTGGTATTTACAAAGACAATCTCTTTAATCGTATGATCTTCTTCAGGAAACAATTCAAACTAAAGCTGGGGTAGAGTAGGCTTCAGTAGTCACGGTGAAGGGTGGGTCGAGAGAGAGAGAAAGGTAGAGAGAGAGCGAGAGAGAGAGCGCGCGCGAGAGAGATGATAACGTGAGAGCAGGAATCTTGTCCATTACTGTGCCTCGGCTTCCCACTCCTCTCCTCTCTGGAGAGATGGTTATTATTTTATTGTAGCCTACACTAGGCTATAGTGTATTCGGTGAAGAACAAAACAAAACAATTTGAAATGGTAGCCTATGTTTGACTACATGACAAGTGTCCGTTTACAGAAGAAGTTGGACAGAATTTCTGTTGGATTACCAGCAATCATTCACACGTTAGCGAGGAGCCTGTGGACACAGCTGCTATCATAACCAACTATCAACACTGATGGTCACCCCAGAGGAGCAGATATGTACCAGGGTTTAGCCATGACAACCAACCACGGACCCTCGACGTACGAGCCCAGTTTCCTCCACAATGCCTCCCCCACAACCTCACCGGTGTACGTGCCCACGACCCGGGTCACCCCCATGATCCCCACGCTGCCTTACCTCCAGACACACGGGTCCTCGCAGCAGAGCAACCCCGTGTCAGGCCACTCGGCCTGGGCGCAGCCGGGTTCCGAGTCGGTGCCCTCCTACAACACCGGCAATGCGCACCACCCTCCGGTTTCCCCGCGGTTCTCCTTCTCCACCAGCCCACCTCTCTCATCCGGGGTCGCCGTAGCTCGGGAGACGAACACGTTTACTAGTCCGCTCAACATCTCCACCAACGGGAGGGATCATTACGGGACGCGAAGCCTCGGCGGGTCCTACCACAGTCCGTACCAGGCCTATATGAGCCCAAACATGGGTGGGACGTGGGCCACGTCTCCATTCGACAGCTCCGTCCTGCATAGCCTGCAGTCCGGGGGCCAGACACGGCACCCCAACCTAGGTAAGACAGGAGAAAACATGGTCAGAAATATCCACCATTAACATTTTCGTGTCAGGTTTTCCATTATCAACAAATGTTTTGCTAAACAAATAGCTTTCAAATTCAGATTAATACATTGCCAAGAGTAGGCCTATATTTCAGTTGTTTCATTACTAGAATTAAAGCTATTGGTAAACGTCATACTTGATTCAGTTGGTTATTAGGCCTGTCCAAAGGTCAACACTGAAAAACCGTTCGTTTAACTGCGCGGAACAATATAGGTTATATATCTCCACATTTGTTTCCAACTTTGAACATGTGTATCTTTCCAAGTCTTCCGGACATAATGTTTTTCATTTAATATGGTTTCCATCAAATGAAAGCCATACAATTAATACAACCCTATATCACGGAAACACTTGTATAGGTCTCATTTATGATAACGTTAATCAATGGTTTGAAATAAACACAGTCAATGCATTGCTTGAACACGTTCGGAGGGTTATATCGTATGAGTAACCTATCCTACGATATTTCTATCATTTGTTATAATTTTTCATTTGTGATATTAAAGAATACAAAATAGGCCAACGGGGTAGATAGAGATAGGCCTAGGGCTCGACAATATTGCACATTGGGGCATGCATTGGGGAAAAAATCCAACTGCATAGCCAGCCCAAAACATTGCATTTTATGGATTTTTTGTTGAAGAAAACATGTTTTAATCCTTAATTGTAGGTTTTAGGTCTCAGACTGAGCAAAGCATTTTAATGGTCAAGTAATGGGCATTTCTGCCTTGTCAAACCAAGGAAAAGAAGAAGAAAAACGATCATAAAACAATTTAACTGGAAAATAAACAATTTAAGAAGCTGGAAATAGACTAGCCTACATAGGGCAGGTGTAAGAAATAGGATAGGATATAGGCTATAGTATGAGTCTTTACCATTAATAAATGATAAAGTGTTTTATATATATTTCCCTACTATGAGATTGAAACAATACTGTGAAATTGTGAAAATTATGATATTTCCCTGTTATTCTAAGAGCTGTTTGAAAAGAGCCTGATATGTCAGCCTGTTTTGGTGGAAGTTTGGCCTTCCATGGTGATATCACCATGTGGTAAACTAGTTAATAGACCAATAAGAAAGAGATTTCCAAACATCTCTGCCAATAACAGCACCTTTTCAGTTTCCCCCTCCCCACTCAGACCACTCCCAGACAGTCCTCGCAAAATTCTTGCTTGAGAAATTGTTCTTTGCTAAGAAGTTTATTTTTTTAAACAATTTTAATTGAAAACAATCACAGTAAGGTACTTCATTGTTACCCAGCAATGATTTGATATTGAGATAAAAACGGCTGCATTGGACCTTTAAAAAAAATCCACATTTGTAGAACTACAAATATTCAGGGAATTAAAATCTTATTTTGTCAATCCCCGCGTTTCTCAGAATAAGTGTTATTTATTTACTCCCTTCTGCCCAACAGCTTATTTATCGTTCACAGACGCATTCGTTCCATTCGGAATTTCTGCGTCCTATGTCGATGGCAGATTAAAATAGGCCTACATAAATCAAATTTAACATTTTAAAAGAAGCAAAGGGAAATGTTATTACATTATAAATCAAAGCAGGCTAATTCCACCCAGTTATTATCAACATAAATTAGAGATTGCAAATTTAGAAGTCATTCACTTCGAATAAAGTGAATACATTCCAAAACGGTGGTCCCTATTGAGCCTACCACTTTGTTCAAATTAAATGTATATGAATTTGACATATATTTTTTTAAATGCAGCCTAGGATATATTTATTTTATTTCAGTCATCTACCACAAACGACTCAAAATGAAAACCTAATGCACGTTTAATTCTACCTAAACTGATATCGCAATTCAACAGATAAGATTTTCAGTAGCAGATCACAAGATGAATGGATGTCTCCTACATTATGCATGGTACATCAATCAGAAATATCAAATAGTTTTAGTTTGGTCTCATGTTCATAATCTAAAAACGCTTGCTACGCATGATGACACAACTGCATATAGGCCTATAAAGCTTAACGTCTCATGTTATTGAGAATACAATAATGGTATAATTATATACCACTCTTGTGGTGCCGATTATTCTGTTTAAGAATGGATATAACCCTATCATCACAAATTAAAACTGAAGCAAGTGGCGAAGCTCAATGAAAAACCGTGGGACAGAACGCCTCCTGTTTCATCTCAGAGAGAATAAAAAATGTTCAAATAACAAATATGAAACACGATTCAACTTATAGATAAAATATCAGAAGAAAAAATTCCACCATTACCATTTCTAATTTAGAGTGCAGGTTGAGGCCAGTATATTTACAACCATTTACAACCATTGACTGCCCAAAACTAACATTTAGTTATAAGATATTCATAAGCCTACTTTAATCGGGATATTGTGATCCTAGAGAAAATGAAGGTTGATTCTCCCTCCTGACTAGTTCAGTATGATTGCTGCAGGTGGTTGGGGGACTTTAGTTCACACTGAATGATAAGACTGAATTCCACACATTGCAGCTGGAATGGAAATCGCTCTGGTTACAATGTGCGTCAGAAACTAGGCCATATTTACGTCAAATAAAGTCCAGGTAAAAACTGCTTACTGGTCTGGTGGTGGGAGTACACAACGTAGACCTACATTCAGTACTGATCTAAACTTTTCCAAAAGGGTTCTTTGTCCGTCCCAATAGAAGAAACCTTTTTGCTTCCATATTGAATCCTTTCAGGATCCATGTAGAACCCTCTCTGGAAAGGGTTCTACATGGAACCAACATTTTTTTAAGGGGTTCTCCCATGGGGACAGTCAAATAACCCTTTTAGACTCCAGATAGCTACTTTTTTTTCTAAGAGTGTACTGAATGTTAGATGTATAGAATATTATTATACACTGAACAAAAATATAAACGCAACATGTAAAGTGTGGGTCCCATGTTTCACAAGCTGAAATAAAAGATCCCAGAAATGTTCCATTCGCACCAAAATATTATTTCTCTAAAACTGAGTGCACAAATGTGTTTCCATCCCTGTTAATGATAATTTTTCCATTGCCAAGATAATCCTTCCACCTGGCTCAAGAAGATGATTAAACAGCATGGTCATTACACAGGTGCACCTTGTGCTGGGGATAATAAAAGGCCACTTAAAATGTGCCGTTTTGTCACACAACACAATGCCACAGATACCCCAAGTTTTGAGGGAGTGTGCAATTGGCATGCTGACTGCAGGAATGTCCACCAGAGCTGTTGCCAGAGAATTGAATGCTCATTTCTCTACCATAAGCTGCCTCCAACATTGATATAGAACATTTGGCAGTACGTCCAACTGGCCTCACAACCGCAGACCACGTGTAGTCATGCTACCCCGGGACCTCCACATCTGGCTTCTTCACCTTCGGGATCGTCTGAGGGGGGGCTCTGCCCTCCAAGGCCCACCCATGGCTGCACCCATGCACAGTCATGTGAAATCCATAGATTAGGGCCTAATGAATTTATTTAAATTGACTGATTACCTTATATGATCTGTAACTTAGTAAAATCATTTAAATTGTTGCATTTTGTATATATATTTGTTCAGAATATTTGGAAAATGTCTTCCATCTCAAAAGGGCTTTAGCCGGTAGGCTACGGCTAATGCTGATGCCGTCTACAGTTGGTGCGTATGAATTGGCTGATTCTTGATCTGCTTCTGAATAGGAACCTCTGGGACATGGATCTGCCTCACTATGTAGAGTTTTGGTGAACTCCAGACACAGTGATCAACAGTTAATCACAATAGGATGGTAGTTTGACCACAAGCACTGGTTTGGATTGTGTCATCATCACCTTTGTCTGATTACATGTTACTTAGTCTGTGATGGGTTTCTTGCTTTGGACCTTATGTGATCTAGTAAGACCATCTCTTTTTCTATGGAGCTGTCCACATATGCACTGATCTATGGATGAGATAATGTCTTTGCTCCAATCCACATTTTTACAATCACTCCCATTGGCAAATCTTTCCAACACAGACAACCACGGATAGAAGTAGACACCAAACCTGGATTTAGATTTCAACACAGGAACAATAACATTGCAAGGTACCATGATCATATCAAAACAAACTGCTATCCTATGAAATCTCCAGTGTAGATACTTCAGTTTTTCAGATAACACATTGATTTAATGCAACCCTCTCACCTCTCTGGGTGCTGTTGTACTTCAATCCAAACCCATTCATTTAGACTGAGTGTATCAGGGCTCTACTGTGGAAGAGAGAGTGAGTCGCTATTGTTCCAGAGGTGGACTGAGTGAGAGGAAGGGAGAGAGGAAAACTCTCATAGCTATATTACATCCTTACACTCCCCAAGCTATATTAAATCCTTACACATTACATTCTATACATGAAAAACATCCCATTATCAGATTAGATCAGCTATATTAAATCCCTACACATTACATTCTGGAATATATTATACTTGAAAAACATCTAAATATCAGATTAGATCAACTGTTTTAAATCCCTATACATTACATTCTGGAATATATTATACATCTACGTGTAAGAATTTAATATAGTTGATCTAATCTGATATTGGGATGTTTTTCATGTACAGTAAAGATGCTTATTAGTGTAACTTGCAGTATTGGAGCGAAAGGCCTATCATTGCGGCCTGTGCTTGATTTTACTCTGTGTTTTGAATGTAAACACATCAGCAATTTACAATGATAAAATCACATGAATTCTAAACATAATAGTAATCCCTTCAGTTATGCTCTTGAGGGATATACAGGATACATATTTTTTTGTCTACAGTGGTAAAAAACAATCTGGTGCCAATCTGGCCCATCAGGGGAAGCAGAGTAGCACATGGGGTCATACTATGTGTTGCAAATTGAGATCCGCACACAATGCTCATTGACATCAATGCATGATTTAGCCAAAAGCTTGAGGTACATCTGTGGAACTGAAGTTAAGATTCTGCCCCAGGGAGACTGTTTTCACGACCATTGAATTCCATTCCAATTGAAAGGTGATTTTCTCATAGATTTAAGACTGATAAGCTCTTCAGAAAATTGAAAGAACCAACAGCAATATGTAAATGCTACATTCTGTTATTATGAAGACTTTATGGGACAGGGTTATATTGTGTTCAGATGGAACATTGAAATAGACACTTTAAAAAATGTTTTACTCTTGACCTTATAACACAGACTGCCGGTGCTGACATTTCTCAACAATAGACCCACAGAGATAACGATACTTAGTGACATTCTGTGAGATTTATACACATGGATGTGCATATATGACTTTCATTTGATCACTCTTTTTTTGAAAATCTTCCAGAATTTCAGAAGCTTTGTGATTTACATAAATTAACTGAAAACCCACACTAACACACGGCTATATTATATTAACAGTATTGCACTTTTCAGTGGTGTAAAGTACTTAAGTAAAAATACTTTAAAGTACTACTTAAGTCGTTTTTTTGTCTGTACTATACTTTACTATTTATATTTTTGACAACTTTTACATATACTTCACTACATTCCTAAAGAAAATAATATACTTTTTACTCCATACATTTTCCCTGACACCCAAAAGTACTTGTTAAATTTTGAATGCTTAGCAGGACAGGAAAATGTTCCAATCTACGGATTTATCATGAGAACATCTCTGGTCATCCCTACTGCCTCTAATCTGGAGGACTCACTAAACACAAATGCTTCGTTTGTAAATTATGTCTGCGCATTGTAGTGTGCCCCTGGCTATCTATAAATAAAAAAAGCAAGAAAATTGTGCCATCTGGTTTGCTTAACATAAGCAATTTGAAATGATTTATACTTATACTTTTACTTTTTATACTTAGGTATATTTAAAGCCAAATACTTTTAGACTTTCACTCAAGTTGTTTTTTACTGGGTGACTTTCACTTTTACTTGAGTCATTTTCTATACTTTTACTCAAGTATGACAATTGGGTACTTTTTCCACCACGGACACTTTTCATGTAGCTTACTTTTGGGTAGCTAACAGCCTAACCACCAATCAAGTAGGATTATGGACTAAACTTTCAAATCCTGTCGATGCAGGATTATTTTGCTGTGACAATATAGGTCAAATTTAGACCCTACATCTGTTCCTTAGCAGTTCTTTTGTCTATTGTCTTGTGTTTCTGCCATGTGTCGGCTAGCTTCTACCCGGCCCAAGGTTGCCCTTCCATGCACTGCTGTAGCTCTGCTTTGTTGTCAACCTTGAAAGAAGTCTGCCTCTACCTCCAGATATCAGCGTAGACACATTCCTTAGAAACAACCCACTGAATCAGATAATACATCTATAGTATTATACACGGTTTAATTTCAATTCAATTTGTATTTCCAAATACCAAATGTTGTGTGATTATATGAAGTATATACACAATATAGTTAGATACTACATTTGACAGAGTGGTTAAGTGCTGACTGGAGATACCCTGTATGTGTGAGAGAGGAGAGAGAGAGAGAGAGAGAGAGAGAGAGAGAGAGAGAGAGAGAGAGAGAAGATTGTATTTATCAAACGTCATAGTATCTCTATAGAGATTGTCCATTTGTATAAGATGAAGCTCTATTCCATCTCTATTTCCAGCCTAGCCCTTTATCAAGGGAGGAGCTGTCAGATAAGGAAGAATTCCAGACTTCTATGGAGTAGTGTGTTAGTATCATAGAGATTGATAGAGGCCTATAGTGGCCAAAAGGCTGTTTTAGTATGTTGAGCACCATTAAAGGCTTCCACCATGTTTCCGCCATTTTAAAGTAGTCAAAGTAGCCAACTGGATGAGGATTCTATGGGTTGTAGCCTTAATGGCCCTGCTCATGCTGTCACAGACGCTATAAGGGCACAATTATAAAGATGAGTCTTCTATCTCGCTCTATGGTTAGTATGGCCAGGAGGGAGAGAGCACCGTCTTCTGGTCAGGAGTTGTCACTGCTTCTGCACTTCTTCTGCAGTGACACACTAGCATCCTCTGAGTTGATTTTCAAGACTGGATAAACTGTCTGATGTTATTTTGTGATTTTAGGTTGTTATGTAATGTGTAGGTAAGCAGTGTTTGCATTTACTTCCCAATACCTCTCTCTCTCAACCCCCCCCCCCCTCTCATCTCCTTCCCTCCAACAGAGCTGTATGATGACTTTGCTGAGGGGCGTGAGTGTGTGAACTGTGGGGCGATGTCCACCCCACTGTGGAGACGGGATGGTACGGGCCACTACCTGTGTAACGCCTGTGGACTTTACCATAAGGTGAACGGTATAAACAGACCCCTCATCAAACCCCAAAGACGGCTGGTAGGTGACAAGAGAAGAGTTCATCTTCAACATATAGTACACACAACAAAATATGACAGTAGCATTGTCTCGCTTTCTGTAGTTCTCTCTCTTTCCTTCTCTCCCATTCTTTCTACTCCACATTTTTTCTCTCCCACCCACTCTTCTCATTCTGTATGTGTGTAAATACACTTTTTGTAAATTGGTGCTATTCTCTGTTTATTATCTATGCATGCCTACTTTAACTCTACCTACAGTTGAAGTCGAACGTTTACATACACCTTAGCCAAATACATTTAAACTTTTCACAATTCATGATATTTAATCCTAGTATAAATTCCCTTTCTTAGATCCGTTAGGATCAGCACTTTATATAAAGAATGTGAAATGTCAGAATAATAGTAGAGAGAATTATTTATTTCAGCTTTTATTTCTTCCATCACATTCCCAGTGGGTCAGAAGTTTACATACACTCAATTAGTATTTGGTAGCATTACCTTAAATTGTTTAACTTCGGTCAAACGTTTCAGGTAGCCTTCCACAAGCTACCCACAATATGTTGGGTGAATTTTGGCCCATTCCTCCTCACAGAGCTGGTGTAACCGAGTCAGATTTGTAGGCCTCCTTGCTCGCACACGCTTTTTCAGTTCTGCCCACAAATTTTCTATAGGATTGAGGTCAGGGCTTTGTGATGGCCACTCGACTTTGATGTCCTTAAGCCATTTTGCCACAACTTTGGAAGTATGCTTGGGTCAATGTCCATTTGGAAGACCGATTTGCGACCAAGCTTTAACTTCCTGACTGATGTCTTGAGATGTTGCTTCAATGTATCCACCCCTTTTTCCTCAAACATAACGATGGTCATTATGGCCAAACAGTTCAGAGGACATTTCTCCAAAAAGTACGATCTTTTTCCCCATGTGCAGTTGCAAACCGTAGTCTGGGTTTTTATGGCGGTTTTGGAGCAGTGGCTTCTTCCTTGCTGAGCGGCCATTCAGATTATGTCGATATAGGACTCGTTTTACTGTGAATATAGATACTTTTGTACCTGTTTCCTCCAGCATTTTCACAAGGTCCTTTGCTGTTGATTGATTTGCACATTTTGCACCAAAATAGGTTCATCTCTAGGACACAGAACGCATATCCTTCCTGAGAGGTATGATGGCTGCGTGGTCCCATGGTGTTTATACTTGCGTACTATTGTTTGTACAGATGAACATGGTACCTTCAGGCGTTTGGAAATTGCTCCCAAGGAGGAACCAGACTTGTGGAGGTCTACATTTTTTTTCAGAGGTCTTGGCTGATTTCTTTTGATTTTCCCATGATGTCAAGCAAAGAGGCAGTGAGTTTGAAGGTAGGCCTTGAAATACATCCGCAGGTACACCTCTAATTGACCCAAATTATGTCAATTAGCCTATCAGAAGCTTCTAAAGCCATGCCATCATTTTCTGGAATTTTCCAAGCTGTTTAAAGGCACAGTCAACTTAGTGTATGTACATTTCTGACCCACTGGAATTGTGATACAGTGTAAACAATTGTAGAAAAAAAGTAGATGTCCTAACCGATTTGCCAAAACTATAGTTTGTTAACAAGACATTTGTGGAGTGGTTGAAAAACAAGTTTTAATGACTCCAACCTAACCTACAAACTTCTGACTTTTACTGTACATGTACATATTACCTCAATTACCTTGATACTGTACTCCCTGTATATAGCCTCGCTATTGTTATTCTACTACTGCTCTTTAATAATTTGTTTCTTTTATTTCTTATTTTTTACTTATCTATTTTTTACTTAAAACTTATTTTTCTTAAAACTGCATTGTTGGTTAAGGGCTTGTAAGTAAGCATTTCACTGTAAGGTCTGTTCTATTCTGCGCATGTGACAAATAACATTTGATTTGATTTGATTTTATGTGGTGGATTTCATCTGATTCACCCTCTCTCTGTCTCTCTCTCTATGTCGGTCTCTTTCTCTCTCTCTCACTCTCTGTGTGTTTCAGTCTGCGTCTCGAAGAGTGGGTCTGTTGTGCACTAACTGCCACACCACCACCACCACACTGTGGAGACGCAACGCAGAGGGAGAGCCTGTCTGCAACGCCTGTGGTCTCTACATGAAACTACATGGGGTTCCTCGTCCCCTAGCCATGAAGAAGGAGGGGATTCAGACCCGCAAACGCAAACCCAAGAACCTCAACAAGTCCAAACCTGGTCTGTGTGTGTGTGTGTGTGTGTGTGTGTGTGTGTGTGTGTGTGTGTGTGTGTGTGTGTGTGTGTGTGTGTGTGTGTGTGTGTGTGTGTGTGTGTGTGTGAGTGTGTGTCTGTGTCTGTAAAGTAACCCTGGTCTCTGTGTTGTAGGGACTCCAGGCATGGATGGCCACACCCCCAGCAGCACTCCCAGTGCTCCTTGTAACTTAGAGGAGCCTCGCCAGATAAAGACAGAACCAGAGGCACTCAGCCTGTACTCACACCACCACAACACACACACACAGGTTAGTCAATGAACTCTCTCTCTCTCTCTCACACACACACACACACACACACACACACACACACACACACACACACACACACACACACACACACACACACACACACACACACACACACACACACACACACACACACACACACACACACACACACACACACACACATACAAAGCTCTTAGCCCACCTGTCTTCCTGTCCCTCCAGGTTTCGGGCCTCCCAGCATATATAAATGCCCAGGGTGGGGCCCTGCCCCTCAAGCTGTCCCCTGGGGGGCACGGTGGGTCCTCTGGCTCCAAGAACGAGCCCTGGAACAGCCTGATCCTGGCCTAAAACAGAGTGGACCACTGCTGACTTCTCACACCAAGCTACACACAGCACAGCTACTGTACCTGCCTTTCTGAGCTCCGGCACTAAGTTAGGTCTGGAGCACACACAGAACCAGCCGGCATAGAAAGATGGGAATTAAACACACAAGGAGAACTGTTCAGGTGGAGAAATCTATATCTATAGAACCAATGACAAAAAGAAGAGAGAAAAAGTGAAGCACACATAGCAGGCCTTGATCGCACTCCCTCAATTACCCTGTGCTCACAGGAACCTCCAATGTGCGAGGGATAATATAGGACAAGACAAAAACAATCCTCTGTTTATTCAAAGTGATTTGATTTCCTTTTACCCACTCGCCGGACGTCACTGTTGAATGAACTCCATGGACTTCATCACTCTGTATAGTGTGATTGCCTACTGCAAAAACAATGCTGTCAATTATTTTCACCTTTTTCTAATGTATTATTACTAGCTACTATGACATTTGCATCCTAGTCATCTTTACTGTGACTTTTTTGCTTTGTACTTGTGTATGACAAAACTATTATTTGATTTAAAAAAAATATACTGTCATCTCTTACTGATAAACTACCTAGCCTGGCTACTAAGCTGCTTGTGATGAATGGGACATGGATTTAGTGGCACATACCACCCTCTGTAGATCATAGTGAAATTGTGCACCCATGAAAGGGGCAGAGTGTGTTCCTACAAGCAAGAACTCTAAAAGATTATCCTTCCCCAAAATAATTGTAGTAATCTCTGATATTTCCATGTCTGTTTATTTCAGTGTAATTGGGTAGGTTCTACACCCTGGTATTTGTTCTACTGAAAACAAAAACAACATTTCATTCAAGAAACAAGCATTTGGAAGCAAATACTGATAACAAAACATATACTTTAACTATAAAATGTTATGCCTTAATTTGCTTGTAAATTGCAGGGGGTAAACACACATTTGGTATGGGAAATAGAGGAGCATTGTCACATGCAATTGACCGTGAAAATATGAACATACATTTCTATGTAAAGACTTCACTCCAGTATAATTGTTTAATACACCATTGTGATATACTGTAAGTTACCCTTGAGAACCCCTACTACACAGTGAGAGATGGCACCTGTATCTCCATGAGCTCGATGTGCACTAACTAACACTGTACTTGATGCCCTTCCTTAGTGTGCACCTGTAACTATACTGAGGAATGTAATAAAGACAAGCAATTTTGACACATCATTGTTATTATACATATTACATTCAAAAGGAAAATCACTCTTTCTCAGCAAAATGACGAGAGGACAAATAGGCAGACAGAATATGTTGTGCATTGTGTTTCAACAAGTCAAGGGCCAATATCCCTGCTGAAGCAAAGAGCAATTCAAGGGACAATGGCGAAAACTTCTCAAGCCTGATCTGGAAACTTTATCTGACCAATCTGAATGTAGTCTTTGGTAAGAGCGGTGACATCCTTGATGAAAAGCTGGACAACCCCCCTGTTGAAGTTTTTTATTAATCTCTCCCTGAGAAGATCAGCATATTTGTCCTGTACCATGACTCTCCAGCACTGCTCAAATGACAGTCTAAGTTTAGTACGATCCGTGTCACATATTTCTGGGTCGAAACTGTAATGAAGGGCAAATGCCTTCCCTTTCTCCAGATACTCCTCTAAACACTCTTTTTCATCTACAAGAGAGGGGTGGACAGCCTCAAGCATAGTGGTTATTTCCTGTGTCAAGACCTCACTCTCGTCTTGCAAACCTGATGTTGAAATTACACAGATCTTTTTGAAATCGTTTTTTCTGCCCTTTTGTGGAGTAGTGTTATCTAGATGGAATTTTAAATTCCTGTTTTCCTGGCTCAGCCATCTTTTGATAGTCAAGAACAGAATTTCACATAATGGGACTAGATTATTTCCAGGATTTTTAAAAATCCTATTCAGGTAGTTTTCATAATCATGACTTCCAAATAATAGCTCGAACTGGGCATAACTGACATCTTTGAATACATTCTCTTTGGTTCCCTTGAAGCCCCAACACTTTCTGTAGCCAATAGAAGTCCTAACCCCATGGTGGGTGTACCATTCAAAAGCCTTCCGCGTTAGATTTAGCATACATGGTTCAATGGTTCTTGCCAAACAGGGGCTGTTCAAGGTGAATAGATACACATTCCAGTCTTCAGAAACATCCTCAGATTCAAGGAGTTCTTGAGTTTGTTTGATGATAATATCTTCGCTATGTTGTCCATTGTTATAATTGGGGTAGTAGGGTCCATACATGATGACCTCCTCTGGTTTCTCTAGAACCGCCCATGAATGCTGCTTATCCTCTGGTCCACATTCCTCTGTGATGTCATTATAAAATCCCACAAACTTCTTGTTGATGGAATCTTCGAGGAAAATGTCATTGACATCATCTCCAGACCTGATATGCTCTAAAACCCTGTTGACAGAGTTCTGTGGGTCGGCCCAGGAATGTAGCCTGTTTAAAGATGATTTGCCATTGGATTTCAAGTCCTCGGTCTCTTCATTTAAATAAACGCCAGCCCCTCCCAGCTCCTCTCCAGCACCATCCAAATGAGACCATTTACGCTTCATTCTTTAAAAAAAGGGGGGGGGGGGGATTAGTCCAAAAAGCATTAAAGCAAGTCTTCTCCTGCTTGAGATGTGTTAAACATTGATGCGAGGAGCAAGTAAGGTGAATACTGTATCATTATGTTTACATACAAAAGCTACATACAAAAACAAGCTCCATACAAGAAAAAGCTACACACAAAAAAAGCTACATATAGTAGTGGAAAACATGGCAACTCCCAACTTTGAAGCGTTTGTATAAAGATTAGTACAATTCTTCAGTATAAACCCCATAAACCCCAGCGAATAGGGCTGTGTGAGGCTGCTGTATACGGCCATAAGTATATTAAATGTACAGTCAAGTCAAAATAATGTCAAAGTAGACACTTATTCATCTGAATGGAATGTCAGAGGATACATAAGTGACATGTACAGTTGAAGTCGGAAGTTTACATACACCTTAGCCAAATACATTTAACTCATTTTTTTACAATTCCTGACATTTTACCCAAGTAAAAATTCCCTGTCTTCGGTCAGTCAGGATCAGCACTTTATTTTAAGAATGTGAAATGTCAGAATAATAGTAGAGAGAATGATTTATTTAAGCGTTTCTTTCTTTCATCACATTCCTAGTGGGTCAGAAGTTCACATACACTCAATTAGTATTTGGTAGCATTGCCTTAAAATTGTTTAACTTCGGTCAAACTTTTCAGGTAGCCTTCCACAAGCTTCCCACAATAAGTTGGGTGAATTTTGTGTCACGCCCTGGCGTTAGTATTTTGTGTTTTCTTTATTATTTTGGTCAGGCCAGGGTGTGACATGGGTATTTATGTGGTGTGTTTTGTCTAGGTTTTTTTTGTAGGTTATGGGATTGTGGTTAGTGAAGTAGTCTAGGAAAGTCTATGGTTGCCTGGAGTGGTTCTCAATCAGAGGCAGGTGATTATCGTTGTCTCTGATTGGGAACCATATTTAGGCAGCCATATTCTTTGAGTGTTTTGTAGGTGATTGTTCCTGTCTCTGTGTTTGTTGCACCAGATAGGGCTGTTTCGGCTTTTCATGTTTATTGTTTTTGTATATTGTTCGTATTTTCATCTTTATTAAAGATGTTTATGAATAGCCACGCTGCATTTTGGTCCTCCTCTCTTTCACCGGAAGAAAACCGTAACAGAATCACCCACCACAACAGGACCAAGCGGCGTGGTGACAGGCAGCGGCAGCAGGAGCAGCGAAGTAAGGACTATACGACTTGGGAGGAAATAGACAGGTGGGCGGTCGACCCAGGGAGAATGCCGGAGCCCGCCTGGGATTCGCTGGAGCAGTGCGAGGAGGGTTATAGGAGAATGGAGTTGGAGAGACGAACACGGCGGCGTGGATGGAAGCCTGAGAGTCAGCCCCCTCAAAAAATTATTGGGGGGTGGCACACAGGGAGTAAGGCGAAGCCAGGTAGGAGACCTGCACCAACTTCCTGTGCTTACCGGGGGGCTAGAGAGACTGGGCAGGCACCGTGTTATGCTGTGGTGCGCATGGTGTCTCCAGTGCGGGTGCATAGCCCGGTGCGTTATATACCAGCTCCTCGTATCGGCCGGGCTAGAGTGGGCATCGAGCCAAGTGTCATGAAGCCAGCTCTACGCATCTGGTCTCCAGTGCGTCTCCTTGGGCCGGCTTACATGGCACCAGCCTTGCGCACGGTGTCCCCGGTTTGCCTGCATAGCCCAGTGCGGGCTATTTCACCTCGCCGCACTGGCAGGGCGACCGGGAGCATTCAACCAGGTAAGGTTGGGCAGGCTCGGTGCTCAAGAGCTACAGTACGCCTGCACGGTCCGGTCTATCCAGTACCACCTCCATGCACCAGCCCTCTGGTGGCAGTTCCCCGCACCAGGCTTCCTGTGCGTGTCCTCGGCCCAGTACCACCAGTCCCAGCACCAAGCATTAGGCCTACAGTACGCCTCGCCTGTTCAACGCTGCCAGAGCCTTCCTCCTCTCCAGTGCTGCTGGAGCCTCCCGCCTGTCCAGCAATGCCAGAGCCTTCCTCCTCGGTCCGGTCCGGTCCGGTCTATCCAGTACCACCTCCATGCACCAGCCCTCTGGTGGCAGTTCCCCGCACCAGGCTTCCTGTGCGTGTCCTCGGCCCAGTACCACCAGTCCCAGCACCAAGCATTAGGCCTACAGTACGCCTCGCCTGTTCAACGCTGCCAGAGCCTTCCTCCTCTCCAGCGCTGCCGGAATCTCCCGCCTGGCCAGCGCTGTCTGTCATGAGCCGCCAGAGTCCCCGTCTGTCATGGAGCCGCCAGAGTCTCCCGTCAGCATGGAGCAGCCTGAGTCTCCCGTCAGCATGGAGCAGCCAGAGTCTCCCGTCAGCATGAGCCGCCAGAGTCTCCCGTCTGTCTTGAGCCGCCAGAGTCTCCCGTCTGTCATGGGCCGCCAGAGTCTCCCGTCTGTCATGAGCCGCCAGAGTCTCCCGTCTGTCATGTGCCGCCAGAGTCTCCCGTCTGTCATGAGCCGCCAGAGTCTCCCGTCTGTCATGAGCCGCCAGAGTCTCCCGTCTGTCATGAGCCGCCAGAGTCTCCCGTCTGTCATGAGCCGCCAGAGTCTCCAGTGTCTCCCATCTGTCATGGAGCCACCAGAGTCTCCCATCTGTCATGAGCCGCCAGAGACTCCAGTGTCTCCCGTCTGTCATAGAGCCGCCAGAGTCTCCCGTCAGCATGGAGCAGCCAGAGTCTCCCGTCAGCATGGAGCTGCCAGAGTCTCTCGTCAGCATGGAGCTGCCAGAGTCTCTCGTCAGCATGGAGCAGCCAGAGTCTCTCATCAGAACGGAGCAGCCAGAGTCTCCCGTCTGTCATGAGCCGCCAGAGTCTCCCGTCTGTCATGAGCCGCCAGAGTCTCCAGTGTCTCCCATCTGTCATGGAGCCACCAGAGTCTCCCGTCTGTCATGAGCCGCCAGAGACTCCAGTCTGTCATGAGCCGCCAGAGTCTCCCGTCTGTCATGAGCCGCCAGAGTCTCCCGTCTGTCATGAGCCGCCAGAGTCTCCCGTCTGTCATGAGCCGCCAGAGTCTCCCGTCTGTCATGAGCCGCCAGAGTCTCCCGTCTGTCATGAGCCGCCAGAGTCTCCCGTCTGTCATGAGCCGCCAGAGTCTCCAGTGTCTCCCATCTGTCATGGAGCCACCAGAGTCTCCAGTCTGTCATGAGCCGCCAGAGACTCCAGTGTCTCCCGTCTGTCATGGAGCCGCCAGAGTCTCCCGTCAGCATGGAGCAGCCAGAGTCTCCCGTCAGCATGGAGCTGCCAGAGTCTCTCGTCAGCATGGAGCTGCCAGAGTCTCTCGTCAGCATGGAGCAGCCAGAGTCTCTCGTCAGCACGGAGCAGCCAGAGTCTCCCGTCTGTCATGAGCCGCCAGAGTCTCCCGTCTGTCATGAGCCGCCAGAGTCTCCAGTGTCTCCCATCTGTCATGGAGCCACCAGAGTCTCCCGTCTGTCATGAGCCGCCAGAGACTCCAGTCTGTCATGAGCCGCCAGAGTCTCCCGTCTGTCATGAGCCGCCAGAGTCTCCCGTCTGTCATGAGCCGCCAGTGTCTCCCGTCTGTCATGTGCCGCCAGAGTCTCCCGTCTGTCATGAGCCGCCAGAGTCTCCCGTCTGCCATGAGCCGCCAGAGTCTCCCGCCTGCCATGAGCCGCCAGAGTCTCCCGTCTGTCATGAGCCGCCAGAGTCTCCCGTCTGTCATGAGCCGCCAGAATCTCCCGTCTGTCATGAGCCGCCAGAGTCTCCCGTCTGTCATGAGCCGCCAGAGTCCCCGTCTGTCATGGAGCCGCCAGAGTCTCCCGTCAGCATGGAGCAGCCTGAGTCTCCCGTCAGCATGGAGCAGCCATAGTCTCCCGTCAGCATGAGCCGCCAGAGTCTCCCGTCTGTCATGAGCCGCCAGAGTCTCCCGTCTGTCATGAGCCGCCAGAGTCTCCCGTCTGTCATGAGCCGCCAGAGTCTCCCGTCTGTCATGAGCCACCAGAGTCTCCAGTGTCTCCCATCTGTCATGGAGCCACCAGAGTCTCCCGTCTGTCATGAGCCGCCAGAGACTCCAGAGTCTCCCGTCTGTCATGAGCCGCCAGAGTCTCCCGTCTGTCATGAGCCGCCAGAGTCTCCAGTGTCTCCCATCTGTCATGGAGCCACCAGAGTCTCCCGTCTGTCATGAGCCGCCAGAGACTCCAGTGTCTCCCGTCTGTCATGGAGCCGCCAGAGTCTCCCGTCAGCATGGAGCAGCCAGAGTCTCCTGTCAGCATGGAGCTGCCAGAGTCTCTCGTCAGCATGGAGCTGCCAGAGTCTCTCGTCAGCATGGAGCAGCCAGAGTCTCTCGTCAGCACGGAGCAGCCAGAGTCTCCCGTCTGTCATGAGCCGCCAGAGTCTCCCGTCTGTCATGAGCCGCCAGAGTCTCCAGTGTCTCCCATCTGTCATGGAGCCACCAGAGTCTCCCGTCTGTCATGAGCCGCCAGAGACACCAGTCTGTCATGAGCCGCCAGAGTCTCCCGTCTGTCATGAGCCGCCAGAGTCTCCCGTCTGTCATGAGCCGCCAGTGTCTCCCGTCTGTCATGTGCCGCCAGAGTCTCCCGTCTGTCATGAGCCGCCAGAGTCTCCCGTCTGCCATGAGCCGCCAGAGTCTCCCGCCTGCCATGAGCCGCCAGAGTCTCCCGTCTGTCATGAGCCGCCAGAGTCTCCCTTCTGTCATGAGCCGCCAGAATCTCCCGTCTGTCATGAGCCGCCAGAGTCTCCCGTCTGTCATGAGCCGCCAGAATCCCCGTCTGTCATGGAGCCGCCAGAGTCTCCCGTCAGCATGGAGCAGCCTGAGTCTCCCGTCAGCATGGAGCAGCCAGAGTCTCCTGTCAGCATGAGCCGCCAGAGTCTCCCGTCTGTCTTGAGCCGCCAGAGTCTCCCGTCTGTCATGAGCCGCCAGAGTCTCCCGTCTGTCATGAGCCGCCAGAGTCTCTCGTCTGTCATGAGCCGCCAGAGTCTCCCGTCTGTCATGTGCAGCCAGAGTCTCCAGTGTCTCCCATCTGTCATGGAGCCACCAGAGTCTCCCGTCTGTCATGAGCCGCCAGAGACTCCAGTGTCTCCCGTCTGTCATGGAGCCGCCAGAGTCTCCCGTCAGCATGGAGCAGCCAGAGTCTCCTGTCTGTCATGAGCAGCAAGAGTCTCCCGTCTGTCATGAGCCGCCAGAGTCTCCCGTCTGTCATGAGCCGCCAGAGTCTCCCGTCTGTCATGAGCCGCCAGAGTCTCCCGCCTGCCATGAGCCGCCAGAGTCTCCCGTCTGCCATGAGCCGCCAGAGTCTCCCGCCTGCCATGAGCCGCCAGAGTCTCCCGTCTGTCATGAGCCGCCAGAGTCTCCCGTCTGTCATGAGCCGCCAGAATCTCCCGTCTGTCATGAGCCGCCAGAGTCTCCCGTCTGTCATGAGCCGCCAGAGTCCCCGTCTGTCATGGAGCCGCCAGAGTCTCCCGTCAGCATGGAGCAGCCTGAGTCTCCCGTCAGCATGGAGCAGCCAGAGTCTCCTGTCAGCATGAGCCGCCAGAGTCTCCCGTCTGTCTTGAGCTGCCAGAGTCTCCCGTCTGTCATGAGCCGCCAGAGTCTCCCGTCTGTCATGAGCCGCCTGAGTCTCCCGTCTGTCATGAGCCGCCAGAGTCTCCCGTCTGTCATGAGCCGCCAGAGTCTCCCGTCTGTCATGAGCCGCCAGAGTCTCCAGTGTCTCCCATCTGTCATGGAGCCACCAGAGTCTCCCGTCTGTCATGAGCCGCCAGAGACTCCAGTGTCTCCCGTCTGTCATGGAGCCGCCAGAGTCTCCCGTCAGCATGGAGCAACCAGAGTCTCCCGTCAGCATGGAGCTGCCAGAGTCTCGTCAGCATGGAGCTGCCAGAGTCTCTCGTCAGCATGGAGCAGCCAGAGTTTCTCGTCAGCACGGAGCAGCCAGAGTATCCCGTCTGTCATGAGCCGCCAGAGTCTCCTGTCTGTCATCGGCCACCAGAGTCTCCCGTCTGTCATGAGCCGCCAGAGTCTCCCGTCTGTCATGAGCCGCCAGAGTCTCCCGTCTGTCATGAGGCGCCAGAGTCTCCAGTGTCTCCCGTCTGTCATGGAGCCGCCAGAGTCTCCCGTCAGCATGGAGCAGCCAGAGTCTCCCGTCAGCATGGAGCAGCCAGAGTCTCCCGTCAGCATGGAGCAGCCAGAGTCTCTCGTCAGCACGGAGCAGCCAGAGTCTCCCGTCTGTCATGAGCCGCCAGAGTCTCCCGTCTGTCATGAGCCGCCAGAGTCTCCAGTGTCTCCCATCTGTCATGGAGCCACCAGAGTCTCCCGTCTGTCATGAGCCGCCAGAGACACCAGTCTGTCATGAGCCGCCAGAGTCTCCCGTCTGTCATGAGCCGCCAGAGTCTCCCGTCTGTCATGAGCCGCCAGTGTCTCCCGTCTGTCATGTGCCGCCAGAGTCTCCCGTCTGTCATGAGCCGCCAGAGTCTCCCGTCTGCCATGAGCCGCCAGAGTCTCCCGCCTGCCATGAGCCGCCAGAGTCTCCCGTCTGTCATGAGCCGCCAGAGTCTCCCTTCTGTCATGAGCCGCCAGAATCTCCCGTCTGTCATGAGCCGCCAGAGTCTCCCGTCTGTCATGAGCCGCCAGAATCCCCGTCTGTCATGGAGCCGCCAGAGTCTCCCGTCAGCATGGAGCAGCCTGAGTCTCCCGTCAGCATGGAGCAGCCAGAGTCTCCTGTCAGCATGAGCCGCCAGAGTCTCACGTCTGTCTTGAGCCGCCAGAGTCTCCCGTCTGTCATGAGCCGCCAGAGTCTCCCGTCTGTCATGAGCCGCCAGAGTCTCTCGTCTGTCATGAGCCGCCAGAGTCTCCCGTCTGTCATGTGCAGCCAGAGTCTCCAGTGTCTCCCATCTGTCATGGAGCCACCAGAGTCTCCCGTCTGTCATGAGCCGCCAGAGACTCCAGTGTCTCCCGTCTGTCATGGAGCCGCCAGAGTCTCCCGTCAGCATGGAGCAGCCAGAGTCTCCTGTCTGTCATGAGCAGCAAGAGTCTCCCGTCTGTCATGAGCCGCCAGAGTCTCCCGTCTGTCATGAGCCGCCAGAGTCTCCCGTCTGTCATGAGCCGCCAGAGTCTCCCGCCTGCCATGAGCCGCCAGAGTCTCCCGTCTGCCATGAGCCGCCAGAGTCTCCCGCCTGCCATGAGCCGCCAGAGTCTCCCGTCTGTCATGAGCCGCCAGAGTCTCCCGTCTGTCATGAGCCGCCAGAATCTCCCGTCTGTCATGAGCCGCCAGAGTCTCCCGTCTGTCATGAGCCGCCAGAGTCCCCGTCTGTCATGGAGCCGCCAGAGTCTCCCGTCAGCATGGAGCAGCCTGAGTCTCCCGTCAGCATGGAGCAGCCAGAGTCTCCTGTCAGCATGAGCCGCCAGAGTCTCCCGTCTGTCTTGAGCTGCCAGAGTCTCCCGTCTGTCATGAGCCGCCAGAGTCTCCCGTCTGTCATGAGCCGCCTGAGTCTCCCGTCTGTCATGAGCCGCCAGAGTCTCCCGTCTGTCATGAGCCGCCAGAGTCTCCCGTCTGTCATGAGCCGCCAGAGTCTCCAGTGTCTCCCATCTGTCATGGAGCCACCAGAGTCTCCCGTCTGTCATGAGCCGCCAGAGACTCCAGTGTCTCCCGTCTGTCATGGAGCCGCCAGAGTCTCCCGTCAGCATGGAGCAACCAGAGTCTCCCGTCAGCATGGAGCTGCCAGAGTCTCTCGTCAGCATGGAGCTGCCAGAGTCTCTCGTCAGCATGGAGCAGCCAGAGTTTCTCGTCAGCACGGAGCAGCCAGAGTCTCCCGTCTGTCATGAGCCGCCAGAGTCTCCTGTCTGTCATCGGCCACCAGAGTCTCCCGTCTGTCATGAGCCGCCAGAGTCTCCCGTCTGTCATGAGCCGCCAGAGTCTCCCGTCTGTCATGAGGCGCCAGAGTCTCCAGTGTCTCCCGTCTGTCATGGAGCCGCCAGAGTCTCCCGTCAGCATGGAGCAGCCAGAGTCTCCCGTCAGCATGGAGCAGCCAGAGTCTCCCGTCAGCATGGAGCAGCCAGAGTCTCCCGTCTGTCATGACCCGCCAGAGTCTCCCGTCTGTCATGAGCCGCCAGAGTCTCCTGTCTGTCATCGGCCACCAGAGTCTCCCGTCTGTCATGAGCCGCCAGAGTCTCCCGTCTGTCATGAGCCGCCAGATTCTCCGGTCTGTCATGAGCCTCCAGAGTCTCCCGCCTGCCATGAGCCGCCAGAGTCTCCCGTCTGTCATGAGCCGCCAGAGTCTCCCGTCTGTCATGAGCCGCCAGAATCTCCCGTCTGTCATGAGCCGCCAGAGTCTCCCGTCTGTCATGAGCCGCCAGAGTCCCCGTCTGTCATGGAGCCGCCAGAGTCTCCCGTCAGCATGGAGCATCCTGAGTCTCCCGTCAGCATGGAGCAGCCAGAGTCTCCTGTCAGCATGAGCCGCCAGAGTCTCCCGTCTGTCTAGAGCCGCCAGAGTCTCCCGTCTGTCATGAGCCGCCAGAGTCTCCCGTCTATCATGAGCCGCCAGAGTCTCCCGTCTGTCATGATCCGCCAGAGTCTCCCGTCTGTCATGACCCGCCAGTCTCCCGTCTGTCATGAGCCGCCAGAGTCTCCCGTCTGTCATGAGCCGCCAGAGTCTCCCGTCTGTCATGAGCCGCCAGAGTCTCCCGTCTGGCATGTAGCTGCCAGAGTCTCACATCAGCATGGAGCAGCCAGAGTCTCCCGTCAGCATGGAGCAGCCAGAGTCTCCCGTCAGCATGGAACAGCCAGAGTCGCCAGTCAGCATGGAGCAGCCAGAGTCGCCAGTCAGCATGGAGCAGCCAGAGTCGCCAGTCAGTCAGGATCCGCCAGAGTCGCCAGTCATCCAGGATCCGCCAAATCCGCCAGTCTGCCAGGATCGGCCAGAGCCATCAACCTGCCTGAGCTTCCTCTCAGTCCTGAGCTACCCCTCAGTCTTGAGCTACCCCTCAGTCTTGAGCTAACCCTCAGTCTTGAGCTACCCCTCAGTCTTGAGCTACCCCTCAGTCCCGAGCTACCCCTCATTCCCGAGCTACCTCAGTCCCGAGCTATCCCTCAGTCCGGAGCTTCCCCTCAGTCCAGTGGGGCCCTTGGTTAAGGTTAGTAGGCCAAGGTCGGCGGTGAGGGTCGCCAATCTAAGGATGCGAAGTAAGCGGACTAAGACTGTGTTGGAGTGGGGTCCACGTCTCGCGCCAGAGCCGCCACCGTGGACAGACGCCCACCCAGACCCTCCCCTATGGGTTTAGGTGTGCGGCCAGGAGTCCGCACCTTTGGGGGGGGGGGGGGTGTACTGTCACGCTCTGGCCTTAGTATTTTGTGTTTCCTTTATTATTTTGGTCAGGCCAGGGTGTGACATGGGTATTTATGTGGTGTGTTTTGTCTAGGTTTTTTTTGTAGGTTATGTGATTGTTGTTAGTGAAGTAGTCTAGGAAAGTCTATGGTTGCCTGGAGTGGTTCTCAATCAGAGGCAGGTGTTTATCGTTGTCTCTGATTGTGAACCATATTTAGGCAGCCATTTTCTTTGAGTGTTTTGTGGGTGATTGTTCCTGACTCTGTGTTTGTTGCACCAGATAGGGCTGTTTCGGTTTTTTACGTTTATTGTTTTTGTATATTGTTCGTATTTTTATCTTTATTAAGGATGTTTATGAATAACCACGCTGCATTTTGGTCCTCCTCTCCTTCACCGGAAGAAAACCGTAACATTTTGGCCCATTCCTCCTGACAGAGCTGGTGCAACTGAGTCAGGTTTGTAGGCCTACTTGCTCGCACACACTTTTTCAGCTCTACCCATACATTTTCTAGGATTGAGGTCAAAGCTTTGTGATGGCCATTCCAATGCCTTGACTTCGTTGTCCTTAAGCCATTTTGCTTCAACTTTGGAAGGATGCTTGGGGTCAATGTCCATTTGGAAGACCCATTTGCGACCAAGCTTTAACTTCCTTTAACTGATGTCTTGAGATGTTGCTTCAATGTATCCACACAATTTTCCATCCTCATCATGCCATCTATTTTGTGAAGTGCACCAGTCCCCCCTGCAGCAAAGCACCCCAACAACATGATGCTGCCACGCCCGTGCTTCATGGTTGGAATGATGTTCTTCGGCTTGCAAGCCTTCCCCTTTTTCCTCCAAATATAACGATTGTCACTATGGCCAAACAGTTCTATTTATGTTTCATCAGACCAGAGGACATTTCTCCAAAAAGTACGATCTTTGTTCCCATGTGCAGTTGCAAACTGTAGTCTGGCTTTTTTATGGAAGTTTTGGAGCAGTGGCTTCTTCCTTGCTGAGCGGCCTTTCAGGTTATGTCGATATAGGACTCATTTTTACTGTGGATATAGATACTTTTGTACCAGTTTCCTCCAGCATCTTCACAAGGTCCTTTGCTGTTGTTCTGGGATTGATTTGCACATTTCGCACCAAAGTATGTTCATCTCTAGAAGACAGAGCGCGTCTCCTTCATGAGTGGTATAATGGCTGCGTGGTCCCATGGTGTTTATACTTTCATTCTATTGTTTGTACAGATGAATGTGGTACCTTCAGTTAATTGCTCTTAAGGATGAACCATTGTGGAGGTCTACAATTCTTTTTCTGAGGTCTTGGCTGATTTCTTTTGATTTTACCATGATGTCAAGCAAAGAGGCAGTGGGTAGGCCTTGAAATACATCCACAGGTACACCTCCAATTGACTCAAATAATGTCAATTAGCCTATCAGAAGCTTCTAAAACCATGACATCATTTTCTGGAATTTTCCAAGCTGTTTAATAAAGGCACAGTCAACTTGGTGTATGTAAACTTCTCACCAACTGGAATTGTGATACAGTGAATTATAAGTGAAATAATCTGTCTGTAAACAATTGTTGGAAAAATGACCTGTGTCATGCACAAAGTAGATGTCCTAACTGACTTGCCAAAACTATAGTTTGTTAACAAGAAATTTGTGGAGTGGTTGAAAAACGAGTTTAAACGAGTTTTAATGACTCCAACCTAAGTGTCTGTAAACTTCAGACTTCAACTGTATCTCATGATAAGAACATGATTACTTAAAATAATGATATTATCATAAACGACTGTTACAAGAATAGTAAGTATTTCTTTACCTTCTGGGGAAAATCCGTTGTATTATTGACTTCTTGACTTCTTGCCTCAGGCAACTCAGAAAACACTGAAACCAATTTCAGTTGACTTGTGCTTCAGTTAGCTGATCAAATGTATTTGACTATAGTCCAGTATTTCAATTATCTGTCGTCCAACACATGAGTCAGAGTAGACTTGTGTATTAGACACAGGCAGAGCCATGGATCGCTAAGAAGATCCTCCTTTGCTTGTCAAGGCTCCTGTATGAAAATTAACCATATAATGTATAGCATGAGACCGTATTTATGCTCCTCCTTGTGTTGGACTTAAATGCAAAGCAGTGATGAATTCCTTTTGCCAGCCAATCATTGTGTGTAGCCAATGCATAAACAGTAGTTCAGCAACAGTAAAAGGATCTCACGGATGGCTACAAGGCCCATATCCAGTCTGGCAAGTTCATCCATGGTTGTAAATATCTTCTTGACATGTACATGTAGCTTTTCGACACACAGTATGAGTTCATGCCTATAGGCCTCTTCTATTTTCTGGGATGCATCATACTCTTTCACCCTTGACTATTACTCAAATGATATCCTATTGTTATAGCCCTGGTTATGTTCATGTCAATACCTGTAAGGGAGTGAGGGAATGAAAGGAACAAATCTTTAGGAGGAGGAGTAATGACTGCTCATAATATCTCTATTACCCTTTTCTCCACTGCCGTTTGGGATTGACACAAAATGTCTGTGTTGAATCCGTGCTCCAGGTGTGATGCTTGCCTCAGGTTTCATTCTAATTTAAACATGAAGTAGTTCCTCTGGGGCTCAGATCCCTGCAGATGGTAGGCCTACAATAGCTGTTTACAACTGGATTTATTGCAGGTTTATTTCTGTTCCTGTTCTCTAAATGGAAAGTACAGACAGAGGATTGGATTGTATAGATAGGCCTCCTCAAAAACAGCACGAGTAGTCAAAGAGCCTTGCTGACTAAAATGTTGGACAGGCTTAGCGCGGCACTGTCTTACTTAAATAATATTTCATGATCAGAACTGCCTGTGTGGACTGGGCTTAGGCGGGTACTTACCCACATTTCCACAGTGAAAGAGAGAGAGAGAGAGAGAGAGAGAGAGAGAGCGGGAGAGTGAAAGAGAGAGAGAGAATGAGAGAAAAGGAAAGTTAGAGAGAAACAGAGAGAGAGAGAGGGAGAGGGAGAGAGGGGGAAAGAAATGTGGAGACAGAGAAAGAGAAAAATAGAGAGTGAGAGTGAGAGAGATTTATATTTATTTATTTTTT
Organism: Oncorhynchus masou masou; assembly: GCF_036934945.1. NCBI lineage: Eukaryota > Metazoa > Chordata > Actinopteri > Salmoniformes > Salmonidae > Oncorhynchus > Oncorhynchus masou. The sequence goes on from NC_088227.1 coordinate 22,939,478, forward strand.
ATAATTACTTTTATTATCACTATTTCATATTACTATTATGTATTATTTTAATACAATGTATATCGTATACAGTGATGCTTTACTGACGAAACGTTTTGAATTTGAGAAAGAGAGAGCAAGAGAGAAGAAGAAGAAGAATAAGAGAAAATAGAGAGGGGGAGGTGAGAGAGAGTGAGCCAAGGAGGGCCTACAGCAGCACCTAGATCTTCTGCACAGATGTCAGACCTGAGCCCTGAGAGTAAATCTCAGTAAGACAAAAATAATGGTGTTACAAAAAAGGTCTAGTTGCCAGGACCACAAATAAAATTCCATCTAAACACTGTTGCCCTAGAGCAAAAAAAAAACTATACATACCTCATTCTTAACATCAGTGCCACAGCTAACTTCCACAGCAAATTGAGACAGCATGCAGAATTCTGCAAAAATATCCTCAATGTACAATTTTTTATTTTTTATTTCACCTTTATTTAACCAGGTAGGCAAGTTGAGAACAAGTTCTCATTTACAATTGTGACCTGGCAATACAATGTAAAACACCAAATAATGCATGCAGAGCAAACCCTGCAAAGCCCCAGGACAGCAACACAATTAAACCCAACCAAATCATGAGAAAACAAAAAGATAATTACTTGACACATTGGAAAGAATTAACAAAAATAACAGCAAACGAGAATGTTATTTGGCCCTAAACAGAGAGTACACAGTGGCAGAATACCTGACCACTCTGACTGACCCAAAATTAAGGAAAGTTTTGACTATGTGCAGACTTGGTGAACTCAGCCTTGCTATTGAGAAAGGTCGCCAAAGGCAGACCTGGCTCTAAAGAGAAGACAGGGTATGTGGGGCGGCAGGGTAGCCTAGTGATTAGAGCGTTGGACTAGGAACCGGAAGGTTGCAAGTTCAAACCCCCGAGCTGACAAGGAACAAATCTGTAGTTCTGCCCCTGAACAGGCAGTTAACCCACTGTTCCTAGGCTGTCATTGAAAATAAGAATTTGTTCTTAACTGATTTACCTGACTAGTTAAAAAAAAAAAAATGTGGACACTGCCCACAAAATGAGGTGGAAACTGAGCTGACAATATTAAATACACATATTTCCCTCAGATTACACAGACCCACAAATAATTAGAAGTCAAATCCAAATTTGATAAACTCACATATCTATTGGATGAAACACCGCAGTGGGCAATCACAGCAACAAGACTTGTGACCTGTTGCCACAAGAAAAGGGCAACCAGTGAAGAACACCACCAGTGTAAATACTACCCATATTGAGGTTAATTTTTTTTTCCTTTTGTACTTGAACTATTTGCGCTGTCACAACTTCCGCCGAAGTGGGTCCTTCTCCTAGTTCAGGCTGCGTTCGGCGGTCGACGTCACCGGCCTTCTAGCCATCGCCGATCCACCTTACATTTTCCATTGGTTTTGTCTTGTCTTCCCTCACACCTGGTTTCAATTCCATCCAATACATGTTGTGTATTTAACCCTCTGTTTCCCCATGTCCTTGTCCAGAACTGTTTCTTGTAGTGCTTGTGTACGTTATGCTGGAGGATACCGGCTTTTGTTTGACCCATTCATTGATTGTTCTGTTTACGGTGTTTTTTATGTTTATGAAAGGACACCGTTGTAAATCAGTTTTCGCTCTCCTGCACCTGACTTCTCTGCTGCCAGTACGCACTCCGTTACATGCACATCATTACAACACTGTATATTATCAAGTTTCAGGAAAAGTTCCAGTTGCAGACGGTGTCAAAGAAACAAACGTTTCTTACAATCACAGGGGGCAGGCAAAACGACAGGTCAAGTGCAGGCAGAAGTCAGTAATCAAGATCAGAGTCCGTAAGGTACAGAACGGCAGGCAGTCTCGGGGTCAGGGCAGGCAGAGGTCAATAATCAAGATCAGAGTCCGTAAGGTACAGAACGGCAGGCAGTCTCGGGGTCAGGGCAGGCAGAGGTCAATAATCCAGGATGGGGTGAAAAGGTACAGAACGGCAGGCAGTCTCAGGGTCAGGGCAGGCAGAGGTCAATAATCAAGATCAGAGTCCGTAAGGTACAGAACGGCAGGCAGTCTCAGGGTCAGGGCAGGCAGAGGTCAATAATCAAGATCAGAGTATGTAAGGAACAGAACGGCAGGCAGTCTTGGGGTCAGGGCAGGCAGAGGTCAATAATCCAGGATGGGGTGAAAAGGTACAGAACGGCAGGCAGTCTCGGGGTCAGGGCAGGCAGAGGTCAATAATCCAGGATGGGGTGAAAAGGTACAGAACGGCAGGCAGTCTCAGGGTCAGGGCAGGCAGAGGTCAATAATCAAGATCAGAGTACGTAAGGAACAGAACGGCAGGCAGTCTCGGGGTCAGGGCAGGCAGAGGTCAATAATCCAGGATGGGGTGAAAAGGTACAGAACGGCAGGCAGTCTCAGGGTCAGGGCAGGCAGAGGTCAATAATCAAGATCAGAGTACGTAAGGAACAGAACGGCAGGCAGTCTCGGGGTCAGGGCAGGCAGAGGTCAATAATCCAGGATGGGGTGAAAAGCTACAGAACGGCAGGCAGTCTCGGGGTCAGGGCAGGCAGAGGTCAATAATCCAGGATGGGGTGAAAAGCTACGGAACGGCAGGCAGTCTCGGGGTCAGGGCTGGCAGAGGTCAATAATCCAGGATGGGGTGAAAAGCTACGGAACGGCAGGCAGTCTCGGGGTCAGGGCTGGCAGAGGTCAATAATCCAGGATGGGGTGAAAAGCTACGGAACGGCAGGCAGTCTCGGGGTCAGGGCAGGCAGAGGTCAATAATCCAGGATGGGGTGAAAAGCTACGAAACGGCAGGCAGTCTCGGGGTCAGGGCAGGCAGAGGTCAATAATCCAGGATGGGGTGAAAAGCTACGAAACGGCAGGCAGTCTCGGGGTCAGGGCAGGCAGAGGTCAATAATCCAGGATGGGGTGAAAAGCTACGAAACGGCAGGCAGTCTCGGGGTCAGGGCAGGCAGAGGTCAATAATCCAGGATGGGGTGAAAAGCTACGAAACGGCAGGCAGTCTCGGGGTCAGGGCAGGCAGAGGTCAATAATCCAGGATGGGGTGAAAAGCTACGAAACGGCAGGCAGTCTCGGGGGCAGGGCAGGCAGAGGTCAATAATCCAGGATGGGGTGAAAAACTATGAAACGGCAGGCAGTCTCGGGGTCAGGGCAGGCAGAGGTCAATAATCCAGGATGGGGTGAAAAGGTACAGAACGGCAGGCAGTCTCGGGGTCAGGGCAGGCAGTCTCGGGGTCAGGGCAGGCAGTCTCGGGGTCAGGGCAGGCAGAGGTCAATAATCCAGGATGGGGTGAAAAGGTACAGAACGGCAGGCAGTCTCGGGGTCAGGGCAGGCAGTCTCGGGGTCAGGGCAGGCAGTCTCGGGGTCAGGGCAGGCAGTCTCGGGGTCAGGGCAGGCAGTCTCGGGGTCAGGGCAGGCAGATTGGTCAAAATGGGAAAGACGGGCGACACCTGGAGGGGGGTGGAGACAAGCACAAAGACATGTGAAACAGTTCAGGGTGTGACATATATAGACATAATATGACATGTGGAATGTCTTCATTCTTTTGATACTTGTGTGTGTGTAATATTTACTGTTCACTTTGTATTGTTTATTTCACTTTTGTTTATCCATTTCACTATCCTTGGCAAAGTTAACATATCTTTCACATGCCAGTAAAGCCCCTTGAATCGAATGGAATCGAGAGAGGGAGAGAAGAAGAAGACAAGAGAAGAGAAAGAGGGGGAGGAGAGAGAGAGACAGGGAGGGGGATTCAAGTCCTTCAGGTGAAAGGTATATTTCAGGTTGATCCACTAAATTGTAATGAATCTGCTGGTGTAGCTCACTAATCTGTAGGCTATTTAGAAAAGCAGAGTTTAGCCAGTCCCCTGCCCCAGCTACAGGTTCAGTAGGCTTTACTGTACAAGTGTAAATCTGAAAACTTTTTATTGTTTTCTGTTTTCTTCTAATGTAAAAATGTGCAACACATATACAGTAGCTTTATTATTATCTCACACACACACACACACACACACACACACACACACACACACACACACACACACACACACACACACACACACACACACACACACACACACACACACACACACACACGAATGCACAACTTCACAAGCATACACACAGGTCATGCCAGTCTACTGTGTGAAAACTATCCCATTATACATACAAAAAGGGAATGTTGATAAATTCATTATAATAAATATATTAGCCTAAAATGTAGGACATGGGCAGCTGTTGACTTGGCCTCAGAATAACAGAATATTTTTTGGTTATTAAAACTGGTGATGTACAGTGTGACATAACAACAGTATCTGTCACACTCCGTCCGGATGGTCTCTCGCGTTAAACAACGTATCTTCCAATCAGATGCCTCAGTTTGGAGAAACACGGCCGGGGCGGGACGTCACACCAGCCGCTCTAGTCATCCACTGGTCGACGTGGTACTGAGCCCATGATTTTCTGACCAATCACAGGCGTCATTCGATCTGACGACTTTTTTTTCGGTAGAAAGGGGCCGGCTGCTCTATAGCTCAGCGGCTCAACGTTTGAATGGAGAAAATATTCACAGGTTTTAGGCGCACTTGGGTGGAATAAGCACACGATACAAGAAAGCATCATCGGCGTACGTGTGGTCAAAAGATAAAACATGGATATCGTAAAATCGTTAGGACACCCGGAGGAAATATTCAACCTGTTCAAGTTTAAAATGGGGGGCTGTCGCACTGTGATGCCCAAGTTGGACTATGTGAGTAGCTATCTGCTCTAAACCCCCCGATTATTGCCTACCTGTAACCTAGGCTACGGCACGACTCGCTATTGTCGTTTCGTATACATTTTGGAATAGCATCGACCTACACAACATAATGTGCGCGCTAACAGTGCCAGTCTGTATCCATGCATCTCTTCAACATTGGCCCACTTGCATTTTCTACACAACAATGCTTCTGGTTTCATCAAATGTGTAGACACATTCTACAGGAGCAATGGCACAGTAGTAACAGTAATAGGTTACCTAGTCAACTAACTACCTGAATGAACTAGAAGGGTAGCCTATTCTCATTCTATTTCTCACGGCAATGTTTGTATTGTGTAGGCCTAGAATAAATAATAGATGCGCAGTTCAGGCTAGAGAGAAGGATAACCATTGACTTAATGGCTGGGATTTGCGTTATATAATAGCCTTTGTGGGTTCATTCCGGGAGCAGATGCTGTGCGCATGTTTGTTTGACGGCGCAGGTAGCCTGATTTCCGACACTTTAAACACCGCTTTGACCTGGAATGATGATAGTTGAATGACCAGTGGCGGGAAAAGGTTTATTAAGGTAAAGATATCTTCATAGAAAATGACTCAAGTAAAAGACACCCAGTAAAATAGTACTTGAGTAAAAATCTAAAAGTATTTGGTTTTAAATATACTTAAGTATCAAAAGTAAAAGTAAAAGTATGAATAATAAAAATTCCTTATATTTAGCAAACCAAAAAATGTACGGATATCCAGGGTCACACTGCAACACTCAAGACATCATTTACAAACAAAGCATGTGTGTTTCGTGAGTCTGCTAGATCAGAGGCAGTAGGGATGACCAGGGATGTTCTCTTGATATGTGTGCGAATTGGACCATTTTCTGTGCTGCTAAGGCATTCAAAATGTAACGAGTACTTTTGGGTTTCAGGGAAAATGTACATAAAAAGTACAGAATTTTCCGTATTGAAGTAAAAGTAAAAGTTATACCCCCCAAAACCTTTATTTATTTTATCTAACCTTTATTTAACTAGGCAAGTGATTTAAGAACACATTCTTATTGACAATGACGGCCTACCCCGGTCAAACCTAACCCGGACTTTAAAGTATTTTTACGTAAGTACTTTACACCACTGTGAATGTCCAGTAGGATTTCCCTTTATGATGGATAAATGACACTATCATAACGTTATAGCCAAATAGAGAGTATTTCATGACGAGAGCGAGCTTTGAAATAAGACACTTCAGGTGTCAATAAAAGGGGGCGATGTTCTTGAATCAAGAGTCCAGTTACATGCGAAAATCTGAAAGCGCGTGGTGGCTTCCCCTGGCGAGTGCACAATGGTGTGCGTCTTGAGTTCAGAGCAGCCTGCCAGTCCACGATTGGCATAATGCAGGGATTATCAACTAGATTCGGCTGCTGGACGATTTTTTATTGAGTGGATGGTCAGGGTGCAGAACATAATTAGAAATAATTTGCAAACTGCAAATTGACCGCAAGACGCCCAAACGGATATAATATTGAACTAAAACACAATCATTTCAAACCTTGCTTACATTTCTATATGATCCCATACTGTTTATCTCTCCATTATGCGTGGGAATACGGCCAAATAAAACCAGGCCCGCGGGCCGCCAGTTGGAGACCACTGGCAAAATATAACCACGTTGTTTTTGCTACTGTCTGCCACTAGATGACAGTACAGCATCATCTGTCAGTCAGCTCAACATTTCCCCATATTCATGCGTTTTGCAATGTTGAGAAAATTGTTCGAGGAAATTGTAGGCAAGCAACTTCTTATGCGTCACTGGGTTGGCCAAATAAGCCTACCTGATTCAAATTACGATTGCAGAGAAACACATAGACTTGCACAATAAAACGTTTAGTTATGTGTGAATAATGAAGTGCAAGATCATTAAATTGGGGAATTGATAGGTCTGTGTCCAATGTTTAGCAAACATGGCGTATAGTGTGTTACATGTTGTTCGGGGGGGGGGGGGGGGGGGTACTGCTTACTCTTGCAGAAAACACTGCTGTGTTATGACTGAAGTGGGAGGGGCTCCGATGTCAAACGGCATCACAGCCTGCTGCTGCGCTTAATGGGTGCGCCTGTGGACAAATTCTTCGAGGTATGTGGATGGATTTATTACTCTGGTCTGGAGACTGTATAGGCCGTGAGACTTGTTTAAAGATCACCGACTGACCCCGCCCTGCAAAGTCTATAACTTCCTAAAGTTTTCACCCCGCTACAGAGTAACACCCCATGTCCTCTGCTGAACTGCGCGCACGAATGAATACCACGGATATTAATAACTGGATAGCCAACAATGTTGTCTAAATTGCTCATGGAAGGCTGAGCGTCCATTTTCCTCATATGGCCGGAGCTTGCTGCAAGTGTCCGGTTTCTCTCACGGTGTTCAAGCGCTCTCTCTGCGTCACCCCGCGGAGCCCTGGACCCGCTTCACGGTCCCTTCTCTCCGGGGGACGGCTGGGCGAGAGGGGCGTGCAGGAGGGATGTTGGGCCGCCCGCCCCAGTGCTTTGCGGACAGTAGGCTCTTACCGACACCCCGTGTTTCTCTGTTTCTCTTGCCAGGAATCCATGAGTGAGAGCCTGCGGACATGCTACCTCTATCTGAACCAGACCAGTCGCAGTTTCGCCGCTGTTATCCAGGCGCTAGACGGAGAGTTACGGTAAGTTTGCATAACCTTGCCAACTTTGCTCTCCAACCATGCAGGTAAGGGGTGTGTCTCCAGCATGTCGAAGTAAACAAGGAACCATGACAGCTGAATGTCAGCACTTTGGCAAATACACGACAAGAATGTGATCGGCTATTGGAACTTGGGAGGATTTTAGGGTATTATTATTGAACCTGGAACAATGGTCAGTTTTGACCTTGAGTTTGCTTATTTACCCATTTTAAATCTGGAAAAGAAACTGATTTTAATGACATAAAAGTAGTCTAAACTAGCCTACAAAGTGGCAAATGTATGGCCAAGTGCACACGCTGTAGGCAAGTTGTAGGGCACTACTGTAACTGAACTGATTTGCTTGTGGGGGAATTCAATGTAACTGCTTATAATTATATTACAGCCAGCCATATTCCCCTGCTGCAGCACTGTGTCTATTTTATTCCCACCATTCAGTTTACAGAAGTGCTGGTTTTAAGTACACATTGTGTGTGTTTGTGTGTGTTCCTGATAGGTTGCTTACAGGTTTTTACAGCTGTCATTCAAATGGCATGACGTTTCCCTACACATAGGACCTACAGTAGCTAGTTCACACTTTGTTGAGACATGAGTCCCTGCAGTAAAATGAAGCTTCATACCATACCGTACATCACATGTCAGGTATTACATTAAAGTTCAATATCGGTGTCAGCCCTTTCCCGAATGCCGGGATTGGTGTCAGCCTTTGCCTGCTCAGTCTGTAACCGTTAGGTTTTCAGTGTGCCGGTCCTAACATTTCAACGCAAATGAATCACTCGCATCTATTTGTATTGAAATCAATGGAACCACGACAATGAGAAACAATTCTGGGGTTCTTCCTGCAAACGTCTCTAGCCTTAATACCACACACGGATTTGAAAGTCAAATGACCACTGTTGCTATTTAGAAATCGATGTGAGAATGATTTTCCCAAGTGAACTAATAGGAAAAGTCTTAACCTGTTGAAGTGTTGTATTTCCTTCTGTAATCTGTTTTCTACTGGCTAACTTCGGCAAATCATTTTCTCACATCAATTTCTAAATAGTGACAGGGTTTGGCACACTTCTGTGATCATGTGACCCTCAAATCTGTGTGGCATTAAGGCCCTACATGTTTTTTGTAGGAGGAGCCCCCACATTTCTCTTCCCACCGCGGTCTGGAAAATGACAGGCTCGTTCTAATGCTGCGTTCATAACCAAGTGGGAAGGTAGATATTGTTAGTTGTGAAGTTATGAATACCAGTTGGATGCATTCACATGTTTTGATCTCGTTGAGAAACGGTGATTGGCTAATGGCCAACAAACTGCATCAACTATAAATAAAATGACAGCTATCATGCTCCTATTATAGTGTTCAAAAACCATATTAATAGATTGCCTTTTATAAATAATGTTTATTGTTGCATTGAACTGACGAAAGTGCTGTAATCCAGGTCATTTCCTTAGTCGATGACGTCAGAGGTCAGCATGTGGGAGAAGTCAAAGTTCAGGGATGATAGTTGAGTTTCCCACCAGTAATTACCAGTTGGAGTGGCATTGAAGGGGATTTTTCCCAGTTGTATGTTGTAAATTCGACCTTCCCAATTGGTTACCAACAGGCGCATATGACAAAACCACTGGTACTAAAGCAAAGATATTGGTCTCTTTTAAGCAATCAATTTTGCATAATTGTGATTACTATAAACATTTACACTATCATCACCAATCTGAGGTGAAAAGGATGTGTATTTTCTGTAAATATTGTGTGGTGAAAATGTTTGTCTGTGTAATGTAGGAACACAATAGTCCACCATAGGGAAATTAGCGTAATATAAAATAATTCAACATGTCAAACTAATTTAATATTTTAATTTAGGATGATAGTAAATTAAGCACAGTCATAGATTTTTACAATAATTACATATATTTCTTACTACTTTAACCATAGAGCGGGTTTAAAAATACTCCTTAAACATAATTTTAATGGGCGCTCTAGACTAGAGCTTCGAATCAAATACATTTTTATTTGTCACATGCTCTGAATACAACAGGTAGACAGGTAGACCTTACCATGAAATTCTTACTTACAAGCCCTTAACCAACAATGCAGTTAAGAAAATATTTACGAAATAAACTGTTTAAATGTAACACTAACAATAATGGGGTACTGGTAGCGAGTCAATGTGCAGGGGTACAGCTTAGTCGAGGTAATTGAGGTAATGTGTACATGTAGGTAGGGGTAAAGTGACTATGCGTAGATAATAAACAACGAGTAGCAGTGTAAAAACTAAAGGGGTGACTGTGCAGCAACCTGAACCTTTGACGTTCCCTAGTAAGAGGTGTCTCTGCAGCCTGTCCAAGTAAGGAACCATGGCAGCTGAATGGCTGCACTGTGGCACATGCAAGACAAAATTAGATATTGGAACTTGGAGGATTTTAGGTTATTTTTTATTATTGACCCTGGAACATATGGTCAGTAATCAGTTTTGACCTTTAGTTCACTTCTTTACCTCTTTAGGGCTTAAGAACAAACATATTTTGATATGACAGTAAAATAGCCTAAACTTCAAGTGACAAACATACAGTATGGACTGCGAGTGCACAAGCTGTAGGCAAGTTGTAGCGTAGGCCTGCGGTTAACTGAACAGATTTTTTTGGCGGTGGAATTCAATGTAAACGGCTTCTATTGCAGCCATTTGTACATTGTGTCTAATCCCACGGTTCAGTGTACAGAAGTGACACAGCTGGTTTTAAGAGCAAAGTGTGTTCCAGAAGGTTGATTACAGTTTGTTTTTTACCTCATTCAAATGGAATGAAGTTTCCCTACACAGATGACCGACAGTATTTAGTTCACACACGAGTCCCTGCAGCAAAATGTATGAAGCTTCATACCAAACATCACATGTCAAGTGTTACATTAAAGTTAAATATTGGTGTCTGTCAGCTCCTTCCTGAATACCCAGGGTTGGTGTCAGCCCTTGCCGGCTCACTCTGTAACAGTTAGGTTTTCAGTGAGCAGGTCCTAACCTTCTCAAATCAATGAATTCTTCCCCTGTCACTTCTTTTTGTCCAGACATGCGGTGTGTATCTTCTACCTGGTCCTACGTGCCCTTGACACGGTGGAGGATGATATGACCATCCCCCTGGAGAAGAAGGTGCCCATGCTGAATGACTTCCACACGTACCTTTACCAGGCCAACTGGTGCTTCACTGAGAGCCACGAGAAGGACAGGCGGGTCCTGGAGGACTTCCCCACGGTCAGTGGAACCGCTGGCACTACTGTGTACTATATAACCCTACATAAAGTGTACAAATCTGTTGGTCTCTAAATCCGTCGAGAACTAGGAACATGTAAAAACTATTGAAACGCTCGTCTGTGTGGTTGGCTTCTGACTCCTCACCCGCTAGTTACTTCAAACGGATTCAGTTAGATCTGCCCACTATAGTCGGGTTAGAATATTATGTTGAGGCCCATTACTGTACACTTTGTCACCACCACATACATGTGGACACATCTGCTTCCATTTGAGGTGTTTTACATGGTTCTAAAAAGGGAGGAACAATACAATCATGAGGACATATTACAAGATACTAAGATAAATACATGTGCAATAATATAGAAATCTACTAGCAACGTAGAGAGAATGTAAAACATTACATATATATATATATATATATATATATATATATATATATATATATATATATATATATATATATATATATATATATATATAAATAAATAAAGGGAACACTAAAATAACACATCCTAGATCTAAATGAATGAAATATTCTTATTAAATACTTTTTTCTTGACATAGTTGAATGTGCTGACAACAATATCACACACAAATTATCAATGGAAATCAAATTTATCAACCCATGGAGGTCTGGATTTGGAGTCACACTCAAAATTAAAGTGGAAAACTACACTACAGGCTGATCCAACTTTGATGTGTTGTCCTTAAAACAAGTCAAAATGAGGCTCAGTAGTGTGTGTGGCCTCCACGTGCCTGTATGACCTCCCTACAACGCCTGGGCATGCTCCTGATGCGGTGGCGATGGTGTCCTGAGGGATCTCCTCCCAAACCTGGAGTAAAGCATCCGCCAACTCCTGGACAGTCTGTGGTGCAACGTGGCGTTGGTGGATGGAGCAAGACATGATGTCCCAGATGTGCTCAATTGGATTCAGGTCTGGGGAACGGGCGGGCCAGTCCATAGCATCAATACCTTCCTCTTGCAGCAACTGCTGACACACTCCAGCCACATGAGGTCGAGCATTGTCTTGCATTAGGAGGAACCCAGGGCCAACCGCACCAGCATATGGTCTCACAAGGGGTCTGAGGATCTCATCTCGGTACCTAATGGCAGTCAGGCTACCTCTGGCGAGCACATGGAGGGCTGTGCGGCCCCCCAATGAAATGCCACCCCACACCATGACTGACCCACCGCCAAACCGGTCATGCTGGAGAATGTTGCAGGCAGCAGAACGTTCTCCACGGCGTCTCCAGACTGTCACGTCTGTCGCATGTGCTCAGTGTGAACCTGCTTTCATCTGTGAAGAGCACAGGGCGCCAGTGGCGAATTTGCCAATCTTGGTGTTCTCTGGCAAATGAAAAACGTCCTGCACGGTGTTGGGTTGTAAGCACAACCCCGACCTGTGGACGTCGGGCCCTCATACCACCCTCATGGAGTCTGTTTCTGACCGTTTGAGCAGACACATGCACATTTGTGGCCTGCTGGAGGTCATTTTGCAGGGCTCTGGCAGTGCTCCTCCTGCTCCCCCTTGCACAAAGGCAGAGGTAGCGGTCCTGCTCCTGGGTTGTTGCCCTCCTACGGCCTCCTCCACGTCTCCTGATGTACTGGCCTGTCTCCTGGTAGCACCTCCATGCTCTGGACACTACGCTGACAGACACAGCAAACCTTCTTGCCACAGCTCGCATTGATGTGCCATCCTGGATGAGATGCACTACCTGAGCCACTTGTGTGGGTTGTAGACTCTGTCTCATGCTACCACTAGAGTGAAAGCACCACCAGCATTCAAAAGTGACCAAAACATCAGCCAGGAAGCATAGGAACTGAGAAGTGGTCTGCGGTCCCCACCTGTAGAACCACTCCTTTATTGGGGGTGTCTTGCTAATTGCCTATAATTTCCACCTGTTGTCTATTCCATTTGCACAACAGCATGTGAAATTTATTGTCAATCAGTGTTGCTTCCTAAGTGGACAGTTTGATTTCACAGAAGTGTGATTGACTTAGAGTTACATTGTGTTGTTTAAGTGTTCCCTTTTATTTTTTTTGAGAAGTGTGTGTATATATATATATATATATATATGTGTATATATATATATATATATATATATATATATATATATATATATATATATATATATATATATATATATATATATATATATATATATATATATATATATATATATATATATATATATATATATATATATATATATATATATATATATATATATATATATATATATATATATATATATATATATATATATATATATATATATATAGGCAAGTCATTTAAGAACAAATTCTTATTTACAATGAAGACCTACCCCGGCCAAACCTGGACAACGCTGGGCCAATTGTGCGCTGCCCTATGGGACTCGACAGGGCATGGACTCTACAAGGTGTCTAGAGCGTTCCACAGGGATGCTGGCCCATGTTGACTCCAATCCTTCCCACAGTTATGTCAAGATGGCTGGATGTCCTTTGGGTGGTGGACCATTCTTGATACACATTCTTGGAACTGTTGAGTGTGAAAACCCCAGCAGCGTTGCAGACCTTGACACACTCAAACCGGTGTGGCTGGCACATACTACCATACTCCTTTCAAAGGCACTTAAATATTTTGTCTTGCCCATTATCCCTCTTAATGGCACACATACACAATCCATGTCTTAATTGTCTGAAGGCTCAAAAATCCTTCTTTAACCTGTCTCCTCCCCTTCATCTACACTGATTAAAGTGAATTTAAGTAACATCACTAAGGGTTCATAGCTTTCGCCTGGATTCACCTGGTCAGTCTATGTCATGGAAAGAGCAGTTGTTCTTAATGTTTTGTATAATCAGTGTATATTACACCCAATAGCTTTTCCAACACTTACTTGTCAATGGATGAACAACACTTCAATTAGGAACAGCATGTCACAGTCTGTCAGCAACAAAACTATTTGCTTCTTCTTTTGCAATGGAAAAACATGCACTAACTAGAGGTGAGCAGAGCTGTTTTCCTGCAGTGCATCGAAGCTCCCTGATTGGTTGGATGAACAGAGGTCTGAAGGGTGATTGACAGGGCTACATGCCAGTCAGGTGGAATGAGCCTGCCTTTTTTTTAACCTAAGGATTGCATAACACTGTCATGACAATGAAATATGTAGCAGACACCATACAATGGGTATCTGTCATCATGTTATATGTGTGTGTATTTAAATTCATCTCTTTTCTGTTCAGATTTCCTTGGAGTTCAGGAACCTGGGTCAGGCATACCAGGATGTGATCTCGGACATCTGCCACCGCATGGGAGTTGGAATGGCTGAGTTTCTGGAGAAGAAAGTGGGCTCCATGAAGGAGTGGGACCAGGTAAATGTCACCTTAATGTTAGGCAAGCATTATACACGTGTTAGACGAACAGCTTCACATTTGCTGGTTAATAGTAGAGCTGGGAATTGCCAGGGACTTCACGATACAATATTATTACGGTACGTAGGTGGTGATGCGATATGTATTGCAATTCGATACTGTGATTCATTGCGATGTTCCAAACATTGCTCACCACATGTCTGCTGCAGAGAAGAGGGAGGATTAGAAAACAAGTTTTGATCAGTCATGGAAATAAAAGTGCTAAAACTGATTTGCTCCCTATTTAAAAAGAAGATGGAGAACAAACTATGAAGGAACAATACTGGAGTTTTGGTGCAGGTACAGCCAACAAGCGCAAAAATAATATTGTTATATTGTCAAAACGATAGGATACGATATATTATCAAAAATAATGTCCTGATATGTAACTATATTACCTAGTGGTAGCCTGACGTGTATCACTATAACCTAGTGGTAGCCTGACGTGTGTCACTATAACCTAGTGGTAGCCTGACGTGTGTCACTATTACCTAGTGGTAGCCTGACGTGTGTCACTATTACCTAGTGGTAGCCTGACGTGTGTCACTATAACCTAGTGGTAGCCTGACGTGTATCACTGTAACCTAGTGGTAGCCTAACGTGTGTCACTACAACCTAGTGGTAGCCTGACGTGTGTCACTACAACCTAGTGGTAGCCTGACGTGTATCACTATAACCTAGTGGTAGCCTGACGTGTGTCACTGTAACCTAGTGGTAGCCTAACGTGTGTCACTACAACCTAGTGGTAGTCTGACGTGTATCACTATAACCTAGTGGTAGCCTGACGTGTATCACTATAACCTAGTGGTAGCCTGACGTGTATCACTATAACCTAGTGGTAGCCTGACGTGTGTCACTATAACCTAGTGGTAGCCTGACGTGTGTCACTACAACCTAGTGGTAGCCTGACGTGTGTCACTATAACCTAGTGGTAGCCTGACGTGTGTCACTATAACCTAGTGGTAGCCTGACGTGTGTCACTACAACCTAGTGGTAGCCTGACGTGTGTCACTATAACCTAGTGGTAGCCTGAAGTGTGTCACTATATCCTAGTGGTAGCCTGACGTGTGTCACTATAACCTAGTGGTAGCCTAACGTGTGTCACTATAACCTAGTGGTAGCCTAACGTGTGTCACTATAACCTAGTGGTAGCCTAACGTGTGTCACTATTACCTAGTGGTAGCCTGACATGTGTCACTATAACCTAGTGGTAGCCTGACGTGTGTCACTATTACCTAGTGGTAGCCTGACGTGTGTCACTATAACCTAGTGGTAGCCTGACGTGTGTCACTATTACCTAGTGGTAGCCTGACGTGTGTCACTATAACCTAGTGGTAGCCTGACGTGTGTCACTATTACCTAGTGGTAGCCTGACGTGTGTCACTATAACCTAGTGGTAGCCTGACGTGTGTCACTATAACCTAGTGGTAGCCTGACGTGTGTCAAATGACAAATAGCTTGATGTTACATGAAAGTCACTTAAACCCACTGATTTATACACTTCACACCAGTCTGTAATAGATTTTTGAGTGTTAAATACATGTGTATTAACATTACCCCCTGTGCAGTACTGTCACTATGTGGCAGGGCTGGTGGGTATAGGCCTGTCCCAGCTGTTCTCTGCCTCCCAGCTGGAGGACCCCGAGGTGGGCAAAGACACAGAGCTGGCCAACTCCATGGGCCTGTTCCTCCAGAAGACCAACATCATCAGAGACTACCTGGAGGATATACAGGTGGCAAGGGCCTTCTGGCCACAAGAGGTAACTACACTGTGTGTGTGTGTGTGTGTGTGTGTGTGTGCACTGTATGTGTCATTAATGGGGTGTGTGTAGTTAATGTGTGTGTTGCATGTCCCTCTGTAGGCATGGAGTCAGTTTGCGTGTCGTCTGGAGGACCTGGCAGAGTCTGACCAGCTGACCTCAGCCCTGTCCTGTCTCAACCTGCTGGTGACAGACGCCCTGCGCCACGTCCCTGATGTCATCACCTATCTGGCACGCCTACGCAACCAGAGCGTCTTCAACTTCTGCGCCATACCACAGGTAAATGCTACCATTGAAATGTTACATTTCAAAGTACATTCCCACTGGAGAAAGCTGCAAGTTGCATTTCCTTTCAACACATTTTCACTTTTCATTCCTGGTTGTTTGAGTCAGGATCCTCAAGAAGCATTTCATTTTACTGTACTGTATGTCTCAATAATGTCCAGGTGATGGCGATAGCGACCCTCTCAGCCTGTTACAACAACCCTCAAGTATTTCAGGGCGTGGTGAAAATCAGGAAGGGTCAGGCCGTCACCCTCATGATGCAAGCCACCAACATGGGTGCTGTGCAAAGCATCATGGCCCAATACAGCCAGGAGGTGTGTGTATCTTTGGGTGTGTCATGTATTCAATTGTGTTTGTTTGTGTTATTGTGCATCTGAGTGTGTGTTCTTACTTTATGTTTGAGTTTTCTGATCTCTCTCGCTCTTTCTTTTTCTCTCTCTTTCTCCAGATGCTACAGAGGGTGTCCTTGACAGATCCATCCCGGGACAAAACCCTGTTTATCCTGGGTGTGATCCAGGAGAGGACTCTCTCCCAAGCCACCCTGGCCTCAAGGACTGCCCACCTCTCCCCCATGTACCTCTCCGCTGCCATGATCCTCGCCGCCCTCAGCTGGCAGTACCTAAGCACTACAGCCGGACAACCTCCCGGCACTGCTGACATGCAGGGCCATTGAGCCCACTCAACCCCCACTAACCCTCACCCTGCATGGGGTGCACGACTGAGATGCTCCCTTCTCTCCTGAGGCCTGGTTCTCCCTCTCCCCTGGAGGAATCTTACCCTCCCATTCACCTGTCCTGTTTAACTCACCTGTGATGGTCCGTAGAGGCCTGTACTATGGGAGTCACTGGTAGCAGGGTTGTCTTATTGTGTTTGATAGTGATTTGCAGTCTTACTTTCCGTAACATTATTTTCTAACACATTGGTCATACTCACGTCAGATACACACGGCACCTGGCACATCTCTCTTGCTCATTTGTTTTTTTTTGGTTTGTTTTTATGTTGATTTGAGTTATTTTGTAACCATAACACTGGTTTTTTTTGTTCCATGTTTTGAAAGGGAGAATTCCAATAGAGCTATAATGGATTGGTCATTTCACTTTTTTCTTCAACATTAATTTGAAATGTGAATAGGATTTAGTAAAGTCTTGGACCCATCACACAAACCTAAAGCACACAGCTCACACACATACAGGACATTGTGATTTAAGAAACATCAACTAAACCATTGTGCATTTCTTATAGTCGTTTTTTTTTTGGGGGGGGGGGGTTGTAATGTTATTTTCAATAGCAACTAATGAAACACAATGGTTCTGTTTGATGTGTTTTATAAGTGTCTGTATATCTCCATAGCAAGAACTAAGATGATTGTTTATGTACAGTATAGCTACATGTTGTCACATTCAATCATAGTAAACTGGGCACATCTCAATAGTCTAAAGTTGCCTCCTCTGAAAAGACATAATAGCAAATATGAAGCAATATGACAGAAGCCTAGCTTAGCTTTCATCTATATGTCTGTGTCTTTCTCATTGTGGACAAAGGAAAGGGGACAAGGAGCGGAAGCCACATTTGTCTTTTGAGACATGCCCAGTGTAAGATGATACAGAGACTGGTAGAAGCGGGATTGCAGCAGAGCACATAGTAGCAGGCTGCTAAGTGTCCTTAAGACCGAGCTTTGGTGAGTAAGAAGGCTACAATAGTGTGGTGTATCCTTGTACACAACCAAAGAAGACATTAATATTGCTATGTAATGTGATATTTTAATTTGTATATCATTGAAAAAAGAATAAAAGACAATAGTGTTTCTGAATGTTTATTTTTTTTTTATTTTTCTGCCTCGTCAGTGTCCTTTGTAAGATAACCCAGTTTTTTGTTGGAGATTGACTCTTCCTACAAGACGGATGATGGATGATAGTTTTATAGTTTACAGACAGTAAAATTGTACATTCATTAAAGATGAGTTCAAGTCATGCTAGTTCAAAGTCCTGGGGGAAAACACTCTAAACCTGTTGTTGTCATTTATGTAAGACTGTATATTTTATTTCAAACATTTCATAACTCAAATTGATTGGAAGAAGGTGAATGTTTTTCCTTACAGTTTTCTAACATTGGTTCAATGCAGACATAATTCCAGTGAGTATCTGATGCTCATTAATTTAAATAACTTGACTTAAATAAATTGTATCAATCCAAGGAAAACGTTTTACAGTTAAAATAATAAAAAAATATTTCACCTTTATTTAACCAGGTGGGCCAGTTAAGAATAAGTTCTCATTTACAACTGTGACCTGGCCAGTAACTTTCAGGGCACTTGTTATCAACCTTTGGAAAAAGCCCTGTTACAGAGGGTGTCCCTGACAGACCCGTCCCAGGACAAAATCCCTGTGTGGAATATGTGGACAACTACAAATGCCTAGGTGTCTGGTTAGACTATAAACTCTCCTTCCAGACTCCCATTCAGCATCTCCAATCCAAAATTAAATCTAGAATCGGCTACCTATTTCGCAACAAAGCATCCTTCACTCATGCTGCCAAACATACTCTCTTAAAACTGACCATCCTACCGATCCTCGACTTCGGCGATGTCATTTACAAAATAGCCTCCAACACTCTACTCAATACATTGGATGCAGTCTATCACAGTGCCATCAGTTTTGTCACCAAAGCCCCATATACTACCCACCACCTCGACCTGCACACTCTCATTGGCTGGCCATCGCTTCATACTCATTGCCAAACTCACTGGCTCCAGGTCATCTACAAGTCTCTGCAAGGTAAAGCATAGCCTTATCTCAGGTCACTGGTCACCATAGCAGCACCCACCCGTAGCATGCACTCCACCAGGTATATCTCACTGGTCACCCCCAAAGCCGATTCCTACTTTGGCCGCCTTTCCTTCAAGTTCTCTGCTGCCAATGACTGGAACGAACTGCAAAAATCGCTGAAGCTGGAGACTCATATCTCCCTCACTAGCTTTAAGCACCAGCTGTCAGAGCAGCTCACAGATCACTGCACCTGTACATAGCCCATCTGTAAACAGCCCATCCAACTACCTCATACCCATACTGTATTTATTTATTTATCTTACTCCTTTGCACCCCAGTATCTCTACTTGCACATTCATCTTCTGCACATCTATCATTCCAGTGTCTAATTGCTATATTGGAATTACTTTGCCACCATGGCCTATTTATTGCCTTACCTCCCTTATCCTACCTCATTTGCACTCACTGTATATAGACTTTTTGTTTTCTTTTTTTCTACTGTATTATTGACTGTATGTTTGTTTATTTCATGTGTAACTCTGTGTTATTGTATGTGTCGAACTGCTGTCCTTTATCTTGGCCAGGTCGCAGTTGTAAATGAGAATTTATTCTCAACTCGCCTACCTGGTTAAATAAAGGTAAAATAAAATAAATACAGGAGAGGACTCTCCCCCATATTGTTATCCGCTGCCATGATCCTCGCCGCCCTCAGCTGGCGGTACCTAAGCACTACAGCTGGACAACCTCCCGGCACCGCAGACATGCCAGGCAATTGAGCCCACTCAATCGCGACTAACCCTCACCCTGCATGGGGTGCACGACCGAGATGCTCCCCTCTCTCCTGAGGCCTGGTTCTCCCTCTCCCCTGGAGGAATCTTACCCTCCCATTCACCTGTCCTGTTTAACTCACCTGTGATGGTCTGTAGAGGCCTGTACTATGGGAGTCACTGGTAGCGGGGTTGTCTTATTGTGTTTGATAGTGATTTGCAGTAGTCTTACGTTCGTTACACTTGTCATACTCACGTCAGATACACATGGTATCTGGCACATCTCTTTTCCTAATTTAGTGTTTTGGTTTAGTTTTATGTAGATTTTTGTTATTTTGTAACCACAGCCCTTGTTCTGTTTGTCAATTTTCTTTCAACATATTTTGAAAGTGAGAATACCAATAGAGCTATAGTGGATTGCAATTATCAAATGAAACTTTAATTTGAAATGTGAATAGGATTGACTAAAGTCTTAGACACATCACACAAATTGAAAGCACACAGCTCGCACACACATACAGGACATTGAGATTAACAAACATACATATGTAGTCTGTTTCTTTTGGCTTGGTATGTAATGCTATTTTTTAATCTCATGTCAGAGTCAATAGCAATTGTAATGACAACACAATGGTTCTGTTTGATGTGTTTTATAAGTGTATGTCTATCTCCATAGCAATAACTAAGATGGCTGTACTGTGTTTATGTACAGTATAGCTACATATTGACACTGTTGTCACATTCAATCATAGTAAACTGGGCACATCTCAATAGTCTAAAGTTGCCTCCTCCCCTCGTATTCTCTACCTCAACTGCACTGATCTGAAAAGACGTAATAGTAAATATGAAACAATATGACAGAAGCCTAGCTTAGCTTTCATCTATATGTCTGTGTCTTTCTCATTGTGGACAAAGTAAAGGGGACTAGGAGAGGAAGCCACATTTGTCTTTTGAGACATGCCCAGTGTAAGATGATACAGTGACACGAGCCAACCAGACGAGGTAAGTGACTTCTATGAGCGCTTCGAGGAAAGCAACACTGAAGCATGCATGAGAGCACCAGCTGTTTCAGACGACTGTGTGATCACACTCTCCGTAGCCGATGTGAGTAAGACCTTTAAACAGGTCAACATTCACAAGGCCGCAAGGCCAGACGGATTCACAGGACGTGTACTACGAGCATGCGCTGACCAACAAGCAAGTGTCTTCACTGACATTTTCAACCTCTGTAATACCAACATATTTCAAGCAGACCACCATAGTCCTTATGTGCAAGAACACTAAGGTAACCTGCCTAAATGACTACTGACACGTAGCACTCACTTCTGTAGCCATAAAGTGCTTTGAAAGGCTGGTCATGGCTCACATCAACACCATTATCCCAGGAACGCTAGCCCCACTCCAATTTGCATACCGGCCCAAAAGATCCACAGATGCACAATCTCTATTGCACTCCACACTGCCCTTTCCCACCTGAACAAAAGGAACACCTATGTGAGAATGCTATTCATTAACTACAGCTCAGCGTTCGAACACCATAGTGCCCTCAAAGCTCATCACTAAGTTAAGGACCCTGGGAGTAAACACCTCTCTCTGCAACGGGATCCTGGACTTCCTGACGGTCCACTCCCAGGTGGTAAAGGTAGGTAACAACACATCTGCCACACTGATCCTCAACACGGGGGCCCCTCAGGGCTGCGTGTTCAGTCCCCTCCTGTACTCCACATCACCAACAAACTATCATGGTCCAAACACACCAAGACAGCCATGAAGAGGGCACGACAACGCCTTTTCCACTTCAGGAGACTGAAAAGATTTGGCATGGGTCCTCAGATCCTCAAGAAATTCTACAGCTGCACCATCGAGAGCATGGTTGCATCACCGCCTGGTATGGTAACTGCTCGGCCTCCGAACGAAAGGCACTACAGAGGGTAGTACGTACGGCCCAGGCTTACCCTCAAGCCATAAGACTCCTGAACAGCTAATCAAATGGCTACCCCCCCCCCCCTCACATGTAGGACCAGTCAAAGGTTTGGACACACCTACTTATTCTAGGGTTTTTCTTTATTTTTACTATTTTCTACATTGTAGACTAATAGTGAAGACATCAACACTATGAAATAACACATATCATATGGAATCATGTAGTAACCAAAAAAGTGTTAAACAAATCTTACATATATTTTATATTTGAGATTCTTCAAAGTAGCCACCCTTTGCCCTGATGACAGTTTTACACACTCTTGGCATTCTCTCAACCAGCTTGACTGGAATACTTTCCAACAGTCTTGAAGGAGTTCCCACATATGCAGCAGAGATGCAAACTAGTCACCTTTCGGCGAAATGTGTCGTTTTGAATCAAAAATAGATGACCCAAGTGACTTGTGTAGATCTAATGAGAAAAATTTGGGCGTCCGGGCTTGGCATCGGATCACACTATTGGCTGTAAGCGAATGAGTGATGCGCATTTGGAGCAATACTGGCTGTATCCAAGGCTCAGCCAACCATTCACATAACAGAATACAGCACACTACTGAAGGGAGAAGAGACAACCAATTTGCTAGTTACAGCATCAACGCCTCATGTGCTGTAACCGAAAAACAACTGCCATTTGGATAGTTTGAGGTGAGGGAGAAAGTGTGGTGGAACAAGTATTGTTAGAGTTAAGTAACGTTATCTTGCTAGCTGGATCAAATTCTCCGTTAGCTAGCCAGAGAATTTTTGGGCCCTCACCAGTTTGCATCCCTGATGCTGAGCACTTGTTTGCTGCTTTTCCTTCACTCTGCAGCCTAACTCATCCCAAACCATCTCAATTGGGTTGAGGTCGGGTGATTGTGGAGGTCAGGTCATCTGATGCAGCACTCCATCACTCTTCTTCTTGGTCAAATAGCCCATACACAGCCTGGAGGTGTGTTGGGTCATTGTCCTGTTGAAAAACAAATGATAGTCCCACTAAGCGTAAACCAAATGTGATGTTGTATCACTGAAGTCTGCCATGGTAGCCATGCTGGTTAAGTGTGCCTTGAATTCTCAATAAAATCACAGACAGTGTCACCAGCAGAGCACCCGCACACTATCATGCCTTCTCCTCCTCCATGCTTCACGGTGTCACAACCAAAAATCTCAAATTTGGTCTCATCAGACCAAAGGAAAGATTTCCACCATTCTAATGTCCATTGCTCGTGTTTCTTGGCCCAAGCAAGTCTCTTCTTATTATTTGTGTCCTTTAGTAGTGGTTTCTTTGCAGCAATTCAATCATGAAGGCCTGATTCCCACAGTCTCCTCTGAACAGTTGATGTTGAGATGTGTCTGTTACTTGAACTCCGTGAAGCATTTATTTGGGCTGCAATCTGGGGTGCAGTTAACTCTAATGAACTTATACTCTGCAGCAGAGGTAACTCTGGGTCTTCCATTCCTGTGGCGGTCCTCAAGAGAGCCAGTTTCATCATTGCGCGTGATGGTTTTTGCGATTGCACTTGAAGAAACGTTCAAAGTTCTTGAAATGTTTTGGTTTAATTGACCTTCATATCTTAAAGTAATGATGGACTGTCATTTCTCTTTGCTTATTTGAGCTGTTCTTGCCTTAATATGGACTTGGTCTTTTACCAAATAGGGTTATCTTCTGTATACCACCCCTACCTTGTCACAACACAACTGATTGGGTCAAACGCATTAAGAAGGAAAGAAATTCCACAAATTAACTTTTAACAAGGCACACTTATTAATTGAAATGCATTCCAGGTGACTACCTCATAAAGCTGGTTGAGAGAATATGTCCACTGTAGGTCCACTGACGATGCAATCGCCATCACACTGCCCTATCCCATCTGGACAAGAGGAATACCTATGTAAGAATGCTGTTCATTGACTACAGCTCAGCATTTAACACCATAGTACCCTCCAAACTCGTCATTAAGCTCGAGACCCTAGGACTCGACCTTGCCCTGTGCAACTGGACTGGGTCCTGGACTTTCTGACGGGCCACCCCCAGGTTATGAAGGTAGGAAACAACATCTCCACCCCGCTGATCCTCAACACTGGGGCCCCGCAAGGGTGCGTTCTCAGCCCTCTCCTGTACTCCCTGTTCACCCATGACTGCGTACCCATACACGCTTCCACCTCAATCATCAAGATTGCAGACGATACTACAGTAGTATCAACAACGACAAGACAGACTATAGGGAGGAGGTGAGGGCACTCAGAGAGTGGTGTCAGGAAAATAACCTCACTCAACGTCAACCTAGCAAATGAGATGATCGTGGACTTCAGGAAACAGCAGAGGGAGCACCCCCCTATACATCGCCTGGTAAAGCAAATGCACCGCCCTCAACCGCAATGCTCTCCAGAGGGTAGTGCGGTCTGCCCAACGCATCACCGGGGGAATACTACCTGCCCTCCAGGACACCTACAGCACCCGATGTCACAGGAAGGCCAAAAAGATCATCAAGGACAACAACCACCCAAGCCACTGCCTGTTCACCCCGCTATCATCCAGAAGGTGAAGTCAGTTCATCCCTTTACATTTGTGTGTATTTGTGTGTATAAGGTAGTTGTTTGATTTGATTTGATAGAATGCCAAGAGTGTGCAAAGCTGTCATCAAGGAAAAGAGTGGCTACTTTCAAGAATCTCTTGACTTTATTTTAGGAAATACTTTCTAACACTTATTTTTCTTAGAACTGCATTGCTGGTTAAGGGCTTGTAAGAGAGCATTTCACTGTAAGGTCTACACTACACCTGTTGTATTTGGCTCATGTGACAAATAACATTTGATTAGATTTTTGATACAGAGACTGGTAGAAGCGGGACTGCAGCAGAACACATAGTAGCAGGCTGCTAAGTGTCCTTAACACAGAGCTTTGGTGAGTAGGAAGGCTGCAGTAGTGTGGTATATCCTTGTTCACAACTAAAGAAGACATGACTATTTCCATATAATGTGAGGTTTTCATTTGTACATAATTGAACAAATAATAAAAGACTCCAAATAAAGTGTTTCTGAATGTTTTCTTTTCTGCCTCATCAGTGTCACAAAGGTCAATGTTGGTCCTTTGTAATTGAACCCTGTTTTTTTGGACATTGACTTTGCTGACAAGACAATGGATGATCGTTTTATAGTTTACAGACAGTAAAATTGTACACTCATTTAAGACGAGCTCAAGTCATGCTAGTTCAAAGTCCTGGGGGAAAAGACTGCAAAAACAGTGATTTTCATTTATGTAAGACTGCACATTCTATTTCAAACATTTCATAACTCAAACTGAATGGAAGAAAGGGAATGCTTTTTTCCTTACAGTTTTCTAACATTGTTGCAGACATATGAGCACCTGATCCTCATTAACTTTGACTTTCATAAATGGTATCAATCCAAGGAAAACATTTTACAATAACTTTCAGGGTTCTTGTTATCAGTGCCCTCGGAAATAGCCTTCGCCACAATCATGTGATATTTATGTGAGGGCAAAAGACTGGACTGGTCATGTGACAGTAATCCAGGTTCCTTTAAAACAGGAGAGTCTATAGAGATTCAGAATAAGAGAAGAACTGACAGACTGACTGATTAACTGTCTGAGGATCTTCTACCACACAAACCATACAGGTAGATATAAGGAGTTCTTCTGGATTGTTATTTTAACTGGGTATTTCTCTCTAGATGCCAGTATTTGTGAGGTAGACTTGTAATGGTATGAAAGAACGAGCCATAGTTTATTTGCCAGAGCCTGTCACTGTAAGAAGAGGGAGGTTTTTTTAATTGATTGTGCTATTATCAACTCTAGTATTTGCAATAGCGAAACGTTAATGTGTTAAAGAGTGTTCATTTTACGTCAGAGGAATGACAGTTTATATTGTAGTATCTGACAAGTGTATAATTACTAAGAAATACTGTGTATAGTTGAACCAGCAATTTTGGGGTTTGGGTCCTGGATGCTGATTGAATGAAACAGCATTTAAGCCATGTCTATATATCAGACAATATATCACGAGTATGAAGGAAAGCAACTTGTTTACTGTTCTATTGCCGTTGGTAACCAGTTTATAATAGCAATAAGGCACCTCAGTGGTTTGTGGTATATGGACAATATATCAAGGCTAAGTGTAATGATGTGCGCTGAGAATCGGGACGCAAGTTCAGGGAGTGTTTTAATAAAAGAAACAATCAACACAAACAACGCACTGACATGAAAACAGAGTCAATAACACCTGAGGAAAGAACCAAGGGGAGGGACAGATATAGGGAAGATAATCAAGGAGGTGATGGAGTCCAGGTGTCATGAGGCGCAGGTGAGCAAGACGATGGTGACAGGTGTGCGGGATAATCAGCAGCCTGATGACGTAGAGGCCGGCGAGGGAGTATACGTGACACTATGGGCTGGAACTAGTCGCTTTTGATAGCAAATGTATAGAATTGCAGAACATTTGCTGTATAACTGCAACATTTTCTCTCACCCTCATGGGTGAACAAAAGCATAAGATGAGCTAAAAACAGCATTTTTTCTCTGTGCACCATGGCAAAATATGTTGAAATACAGTAATAGTTTTTTTTTCTCCCCCCCCAAAATAAAAATAGGGCCCCATATGCGGTTGTCCAGCCCTGCCCCCTTCGGTCCTTATTTCTTAAATAGCCTGCAGTAAGGACCACTTATTTAAAGCTCTCGTTAATAAGTAACCATAGAACTCAAGGTACATTTTCATTCTCACTTCCACCTCTGCAGCTCTAGTGGTCTACCGGGAGGAGGCTGCATTGTGACAGGTGCTGAACTGCAACCTCAAAACTCTATTCTTACACTCAGTAGACAAAGAGTAGCCTACATCACGGTTTGAAATACAAAAGTTAAGTCATGTTGTCTCCTGTCCACCTCCAGGATGTGTCGTCTGGCCCTCCTCTGTCTTCTCTCGGCCCTGTCTGTTAGCTGGGCTAAGCCCCGCCTCCCTCTACTGTCTCCTGAGATGGTTCAGTACATCAACAACGCAGACACCACATGGACGGTAAATCCTACCAGGTCTTCCTGTTATAGCTGATTAGATCATTTTATAATTATAGATAAATAATCTAACTCATTCAAATATAAGAAATAAACCCAGTCTATGCAATTGTTATCTTTGAAATCTTTCCACCGATCTTCATCTCTCCATATTCTCTCACTCCTATCTCCCTCTTGACTCTTTCCTTTTTTCTTTTACATCTCCCCAGGCTGGCCAGAACTTCCACAATGTTGACATCAGTTATGTGAAGAGTTTGTGTGGAACCCTGCTGAAGGGACCCAGGCTGCCAGAGCTGTGAGTGTGTGTGTTTGTCTGCATGGATTAACCAAAATGGACCCAATTCATACTGCTCTCATATTAATGCCACCCTACACATGCAGGCCAACGTAAGTTATCAAAGCCCAACCTTGTTCCTCTTCTCCCTCCACAGGATGCAGTCTGATGAGGACATGAGTCTGCCAAACAGCTTTGACGCACGGCTGCAGTGGCCCAACTGTCCCACCATCAAAGAGATCAGAGACCAGGGATCCTGTGGCTCCTGCTGGGTAAGACGGTGGATGGATGGAGAGAGGAATGGAGGAAAATATTAGGGAAAAATAGGAGTAAGGAGGAGATAGTAGCCTTTAAAAGGGGCCTAATCGCTGTGTTAGTGCGATAGGAGATGGCGATAGAGGAGAATAACTCATCTGAAATCTTAGTAGCTATGACTGAGTAGCTGTGCCTCCTAAACCTTCTCTCCCATGCATTTCCAACCCACAGGCCTTTGGGGCAGCTGAGGCCATCTCCGACAGGTATTGTATCCATAGCAATGGCAAGGTCTCCGTGGAGATCTCAGCTGAGGACCTGTTGTCATGCTGTGATGCCTGTGGCATGGGGTGAGTGTGTGTTTGGCTTTAAGTATAGCAGGTTTAGCTTATTCACATTATATACTGAGTGTACAAAACATTAAGGAAACCTTCCTAATATTTAGTTGCTCCTTTTGCCCTCAGCCTGAATTCGTTGGGGCATGTACTCTACAAGGTGTCGCAAGCATTCCACCGAGATGCTGGGCCATGTTGACGGCAATGCTTCCCAAAGTTGTGTCAAGTTGGCCAGATGGCCATCAATAAGGGATCATAACTTTCACCTGTTCAGTCTGTCATGGAAAGAGTAGGTGTTCTTAGTGTTTGTACACACAGTGTATACTACAGCCAATAGCAGTGTATGTGATAGCTCATGACACCATGACATTGTAAGCAAGCTCACATGGCATGACTGAGGGGTGTGTGTGTAGGTGTATGGGGGGCTTCCCATCAGCTGCCTGGGACTACTGGGCTGAGTCTGGGCTGGTTACAGGAGGGCTCTACGGATCCAATATAGGTGAGTTATGGATGGCTCTGGCACTGGCATTGTGAAACCTACAATATGGATGTAATATAAATGTCAGCAGTGGACTATATTGTTGTCTTTCTAGAGGATAAAATGACATCCTTAGTGACTGTGTGTCTCAAACAGGCTGTAGACCTTACAGCATCGCTCCGTGTGAGCATCACGTGAACGGAACACGCCCCCCCTGCACAGGTGAGGGTGACACGCCTAAGTGTGTGTCCGAGTGCAACGCTGGATACACCCCCTCCTACAAGAAGGACAAACACTTCGGTAAGAGACCTCACTGTGTACTAATGTTGAATATAACTTCAGACTTAATGTTGTACGAGTGTATCTAAATGACTTCCAAGCTAAATCTGGTGTCACATTATCGCGTTTTAAAGTATTTAGTCTTAAATATACTTCAATATCAAAAGAAAATGTAATTGCCACAAATATATTTAAGTATCAAAAATAAAAGCATAAATGTTCCTTATATTAAGCAAATCAGATGGCAGCATTTTTTAAATATATATATAAAATATGTACTGATAGCCTGGGGCACAGTCCAACACTCAGATATTATTTACAAATGAGGCATTTGTGTTTAGTGAGTCTGCCAGATCAGAGGCAGTAGGGATGACCAAGGATGTTATCTTAATAAGTGTGTGAATTGGACCATTTTCATGTCCTGATAAGCATTCAAAATGTAAGTACTTTTCGGTGTCAGGAAAAATGTATAGAGTAAAAAGTACATTATTTTCTTTAGGAATGTAGTAAAGTAAAAGTTGCCAAAAATATAAATAGCAATGCACATATACCTGCAAAAAACTACTTCAGTAGTACTTTGAAGTATTTTTTACTTAAGTACTTTACACCACTTCTCAACTGTGTACCTCAGTGTGTTGACCACTGTCGCCCCCTGTAGGAAAGCAGACATACAGCGTTCCCCCGAAGGAACAGCAGATCATGACTGAGCTCTATAAGAATGGCCCAGTGGAGGCAGCCTTCTCTGTCTATGAGGACTTCCTCCTTTACAAGACCGGTGAGACTTATATTTATTTTTCCTCTCTCACACACACATCCACACAGAGGCGCAAGCACAGACAAACACTCACACACACACTCCATAGACTATGCATGTACTCACAGATCTGACAGGTTGTAGACTCCTAAGGGGTCACTTTATCTCTGTTCTATGTTGCCAGGTGTGTACCAGCATGTGACTGGACAGATGCTGGGGGGTCATGCCATCAAGATCCTGGGCTGGGGAAAGGAGAATAACACCCCCTACTGGCTGGTTGCCAACTCCTGGAACACAGACTGGGGTGACAATGGTGAGGGTGGCTAACAGCAGACACCATTGCATACCACTGTCACTGACTCAACTCTTATTTTTCTTTGTATAGATGGACATGTCAATATCTTCATGTGTAATACTGTTGATGTGACATGCAGTATAATGGTGTGATATGATACCTTCGGCCTAATGTATGACTCATCTGTATTGGTTCTCTTTGAAGGGTTCTTCAAGATCCTGCGGGGAAAGGATGAGTGTGGCATTGAATCCGAGATAGTGGCGGGGATACCCCGGCTTTAGATAAATATTTTAAGGCTGTGCTCAGAGGGTGCTCTCGATGGCCTATCCACCACCCTGCCTTCTAATTCAAAGCGAGGGTGTCCTGCATAATCCTCAGTATGGATGTCTGGGTTTCATAACTGATCCGTTTTAAATTGTAGATTCATTCTATGCTCTTCGGGTTGGTTTCCCAGACTCAGTTTAAACCTAGTCCTGGACTAAAGGCTAGTTCAATGGAGATTCTATATTTACCATGCTTTTTACTAGGCTTAATGTGTATATGAAACCGGCCTTTTACGCTCGTAATATTTAAAAGCTCCTCATAAACTGCTTATGTTGTTGAATTCTGCTTTAGTCGTCATTTTCTCTACTTTCTCCATATTGACTGGTGCAATATTCAACTTGGGTATTTCTTCATTGATAAGCATTCACAAAAAGTGTAGAATACACAACAATTTAATATGTTGTTCATGTTATTAACACAGGAAATACAAATTAGTTCCTCAAATCCTATCCACATTCAATTGCCAGGGTCAGAGGTTCCAAGCCTGTTCTATTCATTCTATTGCTACGATCACTTGCACATAAGGCAGACAGATCAACAAAAATGAATGAAAATACACATTTCCAAGATAACGATGTGAATATAACATGTGTATTGTGCCATACACAGTGGGGCAAAAAAAGTATTTAGTCAGCCACCAATTGTGCAAGTTCTCCCACTTAAAGATGAGAGGCCTGTAATTTTCATAGGTACACTTCAACTATGACAGACAAAATGATAAAAGAAAAATCCAGAAAAATCACATTGTAGGATTTTTAATTAATTTATTTGCAAATTATGGTGGAAAATAAGTATTTGGTCAATAACAAAAGTTTCTCAATACTTTGTTATATACCCTTTGTTGGCAAGACCGAGGTCAAACGTTTTTTGTAAGTCTACACAAGGTATTCACACACTGTTGCTGGTATTTTGGCCCATTCCTCCATGCAGATCTCCTCTAGAGCAGTGATGTTTTGGGGGTGTTACTGGGCAACACGGACTTTCAACTCCCTCCAAAGATTTTCTATGGGGTTGAGATCTGGAGACTGGCTAGGCCACTCCAGGACCTTGAAATGCTTCTTACGAAGCCACTCCTTCGTTGCCCGGGCGGTGTGTTTGGGATCATTGTCATGCTGAAAGACCCAGCCACGTTTCATCTTCAATGCCGTTGCTGATGGTAGGCTTTGTTACTTTGGTCCCAGCTCTCTGCAGGTCATTCACTAGGTCCCACCGTGTGGTTCTGGGATTTTTGCTCACTGTTCTTGTGATAATTTTGACCCCACGGGGTGAGATCTTGCATGGAGCCCCAGATCGAGGGAGATTATCAGTGGTCTTGTATGTCTTCCGTTTCCTAATAATTGTTCCCACAGTTGATTTCTTCAAACCAAGCTGCTTACCTATTGCAGATTCAGTCTTCCCAGCCTGGTGCAGGTCTACAATTTTGTTTCTGCTGTCCTTTGACAGCTCTTTGGTCTTGGCCATAGTGGAGTTTGGAGTGTGACTGTTTGAGGTTGTGGACAGGTGTCTTTTATACTGATAAGTTCAAAAAGGTGCCATTAATACAGGTAATGAGTGGAGGACAGAGGAGCCTGTTAAAGAAGAAGTTACAGGTCTGTGAGAGCCAGAAATCTTGCTTGTTTGTAGGTGACGAAATACTTATGTATTTTCCACCATAATTTGCAGATAAATAAATAAAAAATCCTACAATGTGATTTTTCTGGATTTTTTCTCTCTCATTGTGTCTGTCATAGTTGAAGTATACCTATGATAAATTACAGGCCTCTCATCTTTTTAAGTGGGAGAACTTGCACAATTGGTGGCTGACTAAATACTTTTTTTGCCCCACTGTATGTATGTATGTATGTATGTATGTATGTATGTATGTATGTATGTATGTATGTATGTATGTATGTATGTATGTATGTATACCTTGTGTCCCTCGGGGGCGTGCCCGTTGATGACAGCCAGTGCGTCTGGGAGGGTCAGGCCAGTGTCGTCTCACATCCCCCAGAGCCAACACATTACATAGGGTCAGAGCTGTGGGCTTCTCCCCTTTCTCTGACTGGATGTCATAGCATGAGCTGCATGAAGGGGAGCTGGAAGGGTCAAATCAGATGTACAGTAGATCACAACATCTACAATATAAATGGATTGGTCTTGTATAAAAGGTAGATTTTCCTTATCAATAAAAGCTTGAAATGCTTTTGTAGGCTACTCAAACTGTCATTAGGTGGAAAATAGGTAGTCATAACATGATAACAAAAACAGATGAAGAAATGGGACTTGGATGACAGATATACTAATAGGCCTACCCTCTTGGTAAACAACTCGGCAGAAATGCCAATATTGGGCAGCAGAACAACTCGCCCATACATCACAGATCTGATAGAGCTAATAAAGCTGGATTTTTTTTGACCCAGCAGCAGAACCCTGACCCGCTTCAAATCAAATCAAATTTGATTTGTCACATACACATGGTTAGCAGATGTTAATGCGAGTGTAGCGAAATTCTTGTGCTTCTAGTTCCGACAATGCTTCAGAGACTGGCAGGCTGGTTTGAAGGAGACCAGATTCTCCTTCAGAGCATCCCTGTCCCTAGTGATATGAGTTTGAGAGAAGTGATAAATACCATGCAATATTGTTTAGTCATCAGATGTGTTTGCCTTGTTATAGCAAGAAGGCTACAACCAATTTCTTGATTTTGGTGGGGTAAATATTTGGTCATTGAAAATGGGACCTTGCTAATAAGTTGACTGTATAAATGACCATGTCAACCTTGTTCTCTAAAATATTAGAAATAATGATATGCATAGCCTACTTCTCAGTCCACGCCAGGATCCTCCATGGGCCGGTAAGCAGCACACTCCCAGCATCTTAGGACAGTGAACAGTAGGCTAAATCCGCGACATCTTAGTCCATGTATGGTACAGTAGTTACTGGCTATAATTAAACCATCGGTTACCTTCAAAATTCCCTTTATAAACTCATTAAATTAAAAACAGTAGGGTAGGGGGATTGAAGTAGTGTTGGCTGAGAACAAAATAACAGTGATCACCGACGTACCTAGCCCTTGATCATGACTTAGTTCCATTACATTACACATATGGGTAATTGGAGGATGGCATCTTCAGTAGGGGGTGGTTGTTAAAATCCCCGACGCTCATTCTGAACACGGAACTCAAACCGGCTGCGCGCGTGCGCCATCGTGCATATATTTATTTTGTCCCCCTTCTCCAAACGCGATCACGACACGCAGGTTAAAATTTTTAAAACAAACTCTGAACCAATTACATTAATTTGGGCATAGGTCGAAAATCATTAAATATGTATAGAAATTTAGCTAGTTAGCTTGCACTTGCTAGCTAATTTGTCCTATTTAGCTAGCTTATTGTTGCCTGCAAATTTGTCCTGGGATATAAACATTCGGTTGTTATTTTACCTGAAATGCACAAAGACCTCTACTCCGACAATTAATCCACACATAAAACGACCAACCGAATCGTTTCTATTCATCTCTCCTCATTCCAGGCTTTTTCATCGTTTAATTTGTATTCTGGCTTCACAAATGTTGCCTTTATGGCTCAAAGTAGACTGGAGCGCAAGGTAGTTGGAAAACGTATGTCCCAAAGCACTGGATATGAAACGAAACTTATTCTTCTTCTTTGATGAGGTTTAACTTAAGATTCGTCCCTACAGTACCGTTGATAAGAATTGCTATAAATACAATCTTGCTTAAACATATATCACTTGTTGCCCTATCCCTCTGTACTGGTACAAATCTACTACTCACACCACTCCTCTCAGGTACCCTCCCCTTGACCCATCTTCCTCTACTTTCTTCACTGCCTCAGCATATGACCACTTCTGCACTACTCTAACTCTGAAAACCTCAACCTGCCTTTCTTGCACGGGACATTTCTGATCCCCAGCCCCATGGGCACGCCTACAATTAACACATATCACTACTTTCCCCAATGCTACACATTCCTTTGTCTCATGCCCTGCTGCACACTTCTCACATCTAGGAACTTCCCTCCTACACACTGGTGCCACACGCCCATAAGCTTGACACATGTAACAACTTAATGTATTTGGTATAAAAGCTCGTACAGGATAACTTATATATCCTAACATCAATTTGTCGGGCAAAGACTCATAAGATCATAACATCAAAACTCATAAGAACAGACAATGACGCTTCTGTTTCTCCACTCACGCCACCCTGCCTGCGTCACACCAAACGACGAGCATCAAACACCGGGAATCTTCTCCTTCAGTTTGTCAGCTTTCACATTTACCTCTACCCCAGTAATCACTCCTTTCAATGGTGCCCTTCACATTTCTTGCCCCATTAGTTTAATGCAGAGTGCCTGCTCCCTCTGACCAGCAGAAACACAAACAATTGTCACAAGACCACCTCTAGTTACCCTAACTGATTCCACAGCACCCAACTCTGTTTTAACCCACCCTGAAACATCAAATGGATCAGCCAAAATGCAAGGGCCCACTTTTCCCCAAAACTTCACTCCTACTGTCAGATTCATCTTTATCCTGACCCTCGGTGCAAGCCTCAGGCTCCGAGAACTTCACCACACCGACCACCTCCGATACTTTGCCCTCATTCACTTCCATTTCTCTTCCTGTCTTCAACTCACTCTGCTTACATTTTCCACCATTTTTCTTTAACAAACCATCTCATTTTTCCCTTCCATTTTTAACAGACTCAAGCTCAACCTGTTCCTCCCTCTCTCTCTTAGACCTCCTCTGCCTCTCTTTTTCCCTCCATTCCTCCTCCATTTTCCAGGTATAAGTCTCCTTATGATAATACTTTACTTCTCCTGACATACATCTTGTTCTTGCCTTGTCAAGGGACG
This sequence comes from Oncorhynchus masou masou, assembly GCF_036934945.1. NCBI lineage: Eukaryota > Metazoa > Chordata > Actinopteri > Salmoniformes > Salmonidae > Oncorhynchus > Oncorhynchus masou. The sequence continues at coordinate 22,973,980 of NC_088227.1, forward strand.
CCATTTAACCGGCTGTCACAATCTCCGTACAATCAGCACAAACCCCTCGGGATGTAGCGCTCATCAGTGCATCCCACTTGTTCACCTAGGAAAATACACTTATTTATTTCACTGATTATAAGGGTGGACTTAAATGTGGTCAGGGCCAAAGGTTAGTATCGCCAGTGAGATTTGGTCTATTAGCCTATAACCTGCTTTAGAGAAATGTATTCATCAAATATTGTAAGAGCTTTCATTGTCTACTTAGATGCCCCATTTATTTATCCTACGGTTCTGACTTGGTGTACAGGGAGAGCACTATAAGATTGGCCCATGTTCTGAATTCTGTCGCTGTACATTTCAAAAGTGCCAAACAAATGGTTATATTGACTAACGTTATGTCCATCCTAGGTCACTCATTGTCTTAATCTATATTACGGATTGCCTCTTATCGACTTGTCGTCCCCTTATGTCGTAGTTAGTACATCTCAATTGTCATTAGAAACCACACTTGTTTAATCAAGTCAGCCATATCAGCTATGTTTTGTTAAAAAGCAGTAAATGAGACTGAATTAACTGTTTCGCTGCCAGACAAGGCTCCGCTGATAGCCAGGTGTAGCAGTGGTAATAAGGGCCCACAAAAAGCTGTCCTAACAGTTTGTGGACACCGTTTGTCACCTTTATAGTGCAATTAATGTATTGTTTAGTGTTGTGTTGTGGCTTTGCTGGCATGCATTCCAACTGTTTATTTTTTGCCCCACCAAGATTTACATGCTAAACTCACCACTGTTAAGGGCTAATAGTACACGCCACTGTGGTCCATCATTGGAAACCTAAATGTCAAAGTGGCCACTTATTGAAGGGTCATACTGTTAAATGGTATTGCTCCATTTATAGTAGCACCAACTGTGTTACTACGCAGTCGACAAGGAAACATTGTAAGTCCTGTGAAAAAAACTTTTCAACCCACTTGCTCTTACTGATCTGTGTTCTCTTTTGTAGGTTTCTTCAAGATCCTGCAGGGAAAGGACGAGTGTGGCATCGAATCAGAGATAGTGGCTGGGATCCCACGACTTAAGAGGAGTCCAGGCTTATCCCCAGGACTGGGGTCGACTCAGAACTGTGGTCCATTTAAAATAAAATTGTCTTCAGTTTATGAAGTGGAAATAATAAAACATTCAGTATTTTTTACTTGTGTGTGTAAAACCTAGGAATATCTTTGGAACAAGTATTTTTTTACTTTTTCATATTTCCCAATGATCAGAAGCATGTTGATGGCTAGCTGTTAACTACAAAACAATAGTTTGTTCTACATTTTTATATTGCAATGACTATTATGTTGACTGTACTCCAATGGCGAGTTGTTTAAAATAACCTAAGTGGCATTGGGAGGTTTCAACAAAAACTGAGTTAATGACATTTGAAACAGAGCAGAAAAAAACAACAATGGTGAAAGACAGTATCTTGAAAAATAACCAACCTATGAACCCCATTTAAATCCATGAGAAAGCTCACGGTACCATTTAAAGACGTACATAGACATTACAAACATCTTCTAATGACCGATGTTGGGGAAGTAAAGCGTTACTTATTCAGAAAATATTTCCCCATCGTTTCCATGATCTGATCTGGATTTGTTTCGTCATTTGGTCCTCCGGCGAGCGGAGAAAGCTATTTGGAGAATTGTTACGACAGCTGTCAACAAAAATTGATAGAGGGCGCACCTCTGATATTTGCCATTGATCGCTTCTGTGATAGCACATCCAGTAAAGGGCTTCACCGTCTCGTGACAAGTGTGCGCTCTATGCAATGGTCACACTGGCGGCACACTGGCTGCAAATACAGAGGTTTTGCTTATATAATAGGCTCGGTTGTGCAACAACATCCATTTCATTGGATGACATAAATAGTCAATTCCTATTTTTCTACCTTTATTTTTTCATTAATTTAACTTTCCCAATGCGAGGGAATTTATCTGACAGCAGACTCTCTTAAAATGATTTCCCTGTTCCAAATTATCCATCTTCATGAAATGATTCAGCAAATAGCATGGTCTACTCGTAGTTTTGTATGTATGCCTATTGCCTATGCATATAGACTATAAATTACCACTGCGCATTGTTTAGACAGACTTTCAATTTTATGATCAGTGCGCTGGAATATGGCTGCAGTTTGTGGATTATCAATTTGTACAATTTGTTTTATATCAAGCCAAAGGAGGACACATGGAATGATTGATTTAGATGGTTGAATTTACAGAAAAGTAGGGCGATATTTTCTTGATTTTAAAATGGATGAAAACAACAATGCTTAGCCTACATCTCACCAGTGGAGGCTGCGGAGGGGAGGACTCTTCCTTATAATGGCTGGAACCGAACGAATGAAATGGCATCAAATGCATGGAACCATGTGTTTGATGTATTTGATACCATTGCACTTACTCCGCTCCAGCCATTAATACAAGCCCGTCCTCCCCAATTAAGGTGCCAACAACCTGCTGTGCATCTCACAGTGCATAAAAAGGTTGTCTTGTGTGAGAGGCTACCTATACTTTGGTATAAATCTTCAATGCAAACATAAATACATCAGTGAATAGATCAGACTACACCAGTTAGGAAATAGTTGTGACCAAGATGTTCCTGATTGGGTTAAAGGAGAAAAAAGAAAGAATTTGATGAACCTATCTTTTGTAGAGTGTGCGTGGCTTACCTCCCTCTGAGGCTCAGAAAGTTAAACAAACTAAGGTTTTGAGATTTATTTTCGTGAAAGCAACACAAAGTAATATAACAAGTAATGCGTTACTTTCATGTAATATTACTTTTTCAAGTAACTACTCCCAACACTGCTTATGACACATGCATTGCAGCACAACACCTTTCTACCCAGTTACTTATCAAACAGTAAACCGTCACTGGACGGTTTGTTATCTGCAGGGGTTGAAGGGCAGTAATCCTCAAATGTGTCGTCCACAGCTTGGAGAATGTGATGAACTGCACTCAGCAGCAGGATGTCAGTGTTGCAGCTCACAGACAACTCACTGGAATAGTTCTTCACTGGAAGCACATAGGACACTGGCAAACCCACCACCTCTGCTGCCTTCTGCATCTGTGGCACAGCAAAACATATGATAGATTGCAAATAAAACTTAAAAAAATACTGTTCCATCATATTATTGAGTGAATCTAAATTGATTAAAACGTTTGAATTACTTAACCTACCTTCTCCTGTAGGATGCGGCTGGAGTAGACAAACTTCACATCCTCTTGGACGGCATGACACACCTGGTCCACATGGGTCAACAGAACCACCTGGGGGATGTCTGGAGAGGATGGTGTCATATAGATGTAGGATCTTAATTGTATCACTCTTTCGCTGCTGAGAATGTTCCTGCACAGCAGGAAATGCAAACTTGTAGGGTATTTGAGCTTTAAAAAGTATTCGGAAGTCTGTAATTTCCACATTGACATTTCAGACTGATTTGCCTTAGGTAAATTGTATCAACCTCTGCAAAAATGTGCATTAATTATAATCACATAATAATTCACATTTCCTGCGGAAGCAAACTGGCTCAAATTAAGATCCCTACATCTGGATACAGTAGTCAATGTGTGTGTGTTTCTGAAATCTCACCTAGGTCTGAGATTTCAGCTTGAAGTGTCCTCAGTGTCTCTGTAAGGTCCTCACTGGTGGTCATGACTTGGCAGGCATTCAAAACAAACACCGCACAATGGATTTGGTCATTTACCGATGGAACAGGTCTGTAACCTGAAGTCTCAGCTTTGATGGGCGCTTCACTTTGAAACTATTGTGTTGGACAATGTCATTGTGTTGCCATAAAAACAAACAGAACAAATTAATTAATATTGTTGCGATCCAGTAATGAGCCATGTTATTATTCCCACAAAGTGGGTTAACCCTATTGACATAATGCAACCCAGTGGCCTGGGTTCACGGCCCTGTCCCTATGTTAGCTATAATGTGTGTATGTTGGTTACAAAGTGAATAATATGCATAACATGTTAATAATATAACATCTTCAGTAAAATATTACATGGAGGTTCATTTGATCTTTATCCCAAGCAAGGCTAGGAATCATCATGAAGACATTGCTACTCCCAGAAAGAAAACAAATGCTACCTACCTTGTGTCCCTCGGGGGCGTGCCCGTTGATGACAGCCAGTGCGTCTGGGAGGGTCAGGCCAGTCGTCTCACCGTCCCCCAGAGCCAACACATCACACAGGGTCAGAGCTGTGGGCTTCCCTCCTCTCTCTGACCGGATGTCATATGACTTCAGCTGGGTAGATAGAGAGAGGACAGACAATGTTATCAGTCTTTTGTAAGAGACAAACTCAGACAATGACCCCCAAAAATACAAACATACAGTATATCCATAGATGAAAGGGGAGTATCTTTGGTATATATCCCTTCCCATCCACCCACCCACAAGGCAGGTCCTCACATTCAGAGACACACTGATATGGTCCAGATGTTCTCAAGTATCAAGCATTTCTCTTGTCTGTTACAAATGTTAATCCTTAGCTTTCTATCTCTGTCAAGGCATTATCAATCTTATCTGCTAAAAACTCTTTGTTTCAGACACTATACCTTCTTGATGAAGCCCTTTGTTGCAGTGCCAATAAAAGGCAGGAGAAGGACTCTTCCGAACATCACAGATCTGACAGAGTTGATGAAGCTGGATTTTCCTGACCCAGGAGGACCCATCAGCAGAACCCTGACTTGGTTCAGAGACTGGCAGGCCGGTTTGAAGGAGACCAGATTCTTCCTCAGTGACCCCCTCTCTCTGGTAAAATGGGACATCATAGTAAGAGTCGTAATATTACATCAGACAGCCTGCAGACAGCTTTTAGACCACCAATACTAAGCCACAGACTAGCCTCTACTGGTGTATAACAGATTACTTTGTTATTGATAGATTCTGGAAATTAATTTCCAATGTGACCTACTTCTCAGTCCACGACAGCTCCCTCCAAGGGTTCAGCAGCACATCTCCAACACCTTGAACATAAAATAACAAACAATTACAGTAGGCCTAGACGACATTTTCAGAGAGTACATTTAATTCATCACATTGTATTGGGGCAGAATTACTTTGAATGCGATGCAACTCCACAACCATGAAGGGCACCTCAAACTCGTCACTCCAATCGGTGGGTGTGTAGGTATCATCGAACCCCACATCAACACAGAGTGTTTTGTCCTTATTGCTGTAAATGTTTAGGCAACCCCCAAAGCCTATTTTTTCTCTATTAAAAATGATTGAATTATGGTGGTTCACGACAGGAAAGACGTTTGCTTTTTGATGGTCTATTTCGAAGACAAATGCCCCTCTGTCCTCTTGGCAATAAAAACCAGGTCGTTTACTCATATATCCCCCCTTCATCGTGCCGGATTCCAAATAAACGATTACGATGAATCTTCCCTCTTGATCGAATTTAGAAATCAAATCGCTCATCTTAAATCCATGGTTGGGCACCTTGTAGAGCAGGTGAAGTCGGACAGGTTCGGGAAAAAACTGTAACAACTGTTTCTCTCCCCCCAAATCCAGTGCAGATACGGCTGCATGGGCCATGGGGAAATCAAGCGGAGATAACTAGCCTGCTACGAAATCGACGAGCTATATGCAAATCAAATATGTGTGCCTATTTCCAATAGTAGTCTGTTTTGTAAAAATGTCCGCACCGCTATCAATAATGGTCTCACTGTGGAATGGCCATATCCACATATATGGAAATAACTGAATAACTGACTATCGGAGATGAGATATTCCACAAAAACGAAACTTACTGTAGCCCAACCCACATTTACTGTGCACAAAATAACTGCGCCTAAAGGACCGGACATGAAGGCATTGGGAGGGTGAGCAATTCGTAAACAACTATTCTATTTTCCTGGTAGCCTAGGGTGGGTTGGCTAATATTTTATGATTGGTGACAGGTTTAATTTCTCTGAAACACTCTAGGCCTACTATTGATGTGGTGCGGGTTCGTAGGCTATCCATTAAACCGGCTCAGAAATAAGACTTGGAATTATTTTATTTGCATAGCTGTAGTAGATTTCATCGTGACATCACGTTTTTTTAATGGCTTCAGTAGTAGCTAAATTGAGTTTGGAGCAAGAGACGCATTTGTTGAAGCTCCTTCCCGAACCTGCCCAACTTCACCTGCTCTACAAGGGAAGCCATCATGGGTTCCACATGCATACGCTGAGATCTAAAATTGACAAAGAAGGAAGATTCGTTGTAATAGTGTATTTCAATTCTGGGGATGTAAAGGGGGGTTACCTAAGTAAATCGTCTAATGAGAGTGAGGACCAAGACGCATTTGCCTTCGAAATAAACCATCAAGAAGTAACACACTTCCCTGTTCTGGATGACTCTAAGGCGACGCATTTTTCAACCTCTATGTCAAATGGTTGCTTGAAGTTTGGGGATTGTCTAAAGTTGTACACCGAGAATAGATCCATTTGCGTGGAATCGTGGGATATTATGTATCACCAGGGTTATTGGCGGGGGCCGGAGTACCTGAATGTTGAGCTGTATCGAGTTGGAAGTAAATATAACTACTCATCACCCAAATTTGTTTTTAATTTCTGTCATTATTGTACTGTTATTTGTAGTGATTATGCTCTTATTCATTTTATATTCAAGGTGCACGGAGAGAGCTGCCATGGACTGAGGAGTAGGTCACATTGTTAATTAATTTACGGAGTCCAACATTCATTAACTTTAAGCAGTCTGCTTCTGCTATGACAACTAGAAACACTATTTGAAGCCTGATGCAGACCTGGGTGCAAATACTATCTAAGGTTTTTCAATGACTTTCACATAGACTACATTTCAAAGTAAGTTTTAGAATATCTTTTCTTAGAAAATACAAGCTGTTGAATATTTGGCAATGTATTTGAAAATACTCATACATTGACAAGTGTATTTTCAAAGACATTTGTATTTGAACCTAGGTCTGTTTGGTGCTATGTGTATTTTAAATATGTTTGGAAACAAGTAGCCTATTTGAAAATAGTTTCAAATAGTCATCATAGGAAACATTATTTGCAAATACATAGAAAATAAGTCATTAAAATACAAATACTTAAGCATGTCTTTGAACTTGGGCTGTCAAACAAGAACATTGTTTTATTGAGTTATTTGCAGGATTTGCTGGGATTTAATTGCGATTAATGGTAAATTCCGTATTTGCTCAAATTGAGCCTGTTATTTACAATTTTCCATGCAAAAAACCATTACAATTATATTGACGTCTGATGTTGTCTAAAGTAACTACCAAATTAGGTACATTTAGAAAGCACATTTTCTTTAACCTCAGTGTCAACTAGTTTTTACATGGCATTGTACATTTTAGCTGTATAGATCTATTGGGATGTTTAGAGTATTTCCAACGCTTTCAGACAATGCGATTAATCACAATAAAAAATGAGTGCACTAAATGGCAAAATGTCTGATTAACTCTGACAGCACTTATTTCCACCCAGGTCTGATCTGATGTAATATTATGACTATTTCTGTGCAATTCCATTTAACCAGAGGGAGGTGGTCACTGAGGAAGAATCTGGTCTCCTTCAAACCGGCCTGCCGGTCTTTAAACCGGGTCAGAGTTCTGCTGATGGGTCCTGCTGGGTCAGGAAAATCCAGCTTCATCAACTCTGTCAGATCTGTGATGTTCGGAAGAGTCCTTCTCCTGCCTTTTATTGGCACTGCAACAAAGGGCTTCATCAAGAAGGTATAAAGTAAATCATCTGAAACAAGGAGTATTTTGCATGATACAAACAGTGAAGGTCTACACACCCATTGCACAGTCTTCACATTTTGCTGCCTTAAAATGTAATCTGAAAAGGGATCCACTTATTTATTTTCCTGTCCATCTACACAACCTAATCTACATTATTTTATACACAACAAAAATATAAACGCAACATGTAAAAAGATCCCAGACATTTTCTGTATGTAGAAAAATCTGATTTCTCATAAATGTTGTGCACAAATTTGTTTACATCCCTGTTAGTGAGCATTTCTCATTTGACAAGTTAATCCATCAACCTGAAATATGTGGCATGTCAAGAAGCTGATTAAACAGAATGATCATTACACAGGTGCAACTTGTGCTTGGGACAATTAAAGGCCACTCTAAAATGTGCAGTTTTGTCACACAACACAAAGTCACAGATGTCTCATGTTTTGAGAGAGCGTGCAATTGGAATGCTGACTGCATGAATGTCCACCAGAGCTGTTGGCAGAGAATTAAATGTTCATTTCTCTACCATAAGTCGCCTCCATCGTCATTTTAGAGAATTTGGCGGTGTTCAACTAGCCTCACAACTGCAGACCACGTGTAACCACGCCAACAGGAAATGTGAATTATGTGGATTATAATTTATAGAATTTTTTTGTAGGGGTAGATACATTTAGTAAAATCGTTGAAATTGTTGCATGTTGAGTATATATTTTTGTTCAGTATAATTTTCCAAACTACTAAGAAATACAAAATGAGGATGCATTGATTGCTTTTGTCGTGACGACTTTAAAATTCATCTGAAGACCGTTATTTATCTAATTAACTAAGTACGTTTAATTGTTACCTGATTAACTTAATCAGGTAACAATTAACTCATTAGGATTTGGGACACCACAAGAGCAGTTTTTTAAAGAGTTACCATCTCCCGAATGAAACTCTAAAAGGTGTTTACCTATCACATCATATAAACAGTCAACTTATTAATCATAACCTTGTCTAATATCATCATTCTGAACAGTTGTAACCTCCTTGCATCTGTAATAACCCAAGCCTTATTTATGATTCAGTACTACACAAATTAGTTTAATTATTTATTTACTCGCTAATTAACTGGGAATACAGGATAAACATACACACTCTGCACCTGTTATTGACTGGAGACGTAATACGCTGAAAACAAGTCCCTAGCGGAATGACAACAATGTTGATGCTTGTTAAAGAAGAGATGGAGAGAGAGGGACAGGGACACTTAACATTGGTACATTCAGAAATTATTCTCACCTACAGTAACCATATGCTTTGCACACAAACCGCCACCCGCTTTGAGTAAGAAATTATGAATGTATCTAGGCTACCCTGGGGTGGCAGGGTAGCCTAGTGGTTAGAGCGTTGGACTAGTTACCGGAAGGTTGCAAGCTCAAATCCCCGAGCTGACAAGGTACAAATCAGCCGTTCTGCCCCTGAACAGGCAGTTAACCCACTGTTCCTAGGCCGTCATTGAAAATAAGAATTTGTTCTTAACTGACTTGCCTAGTAAAATAAAGGTTAAAAAAAATAAAAAAAATGCCTGGGTTCACTGGGGTCTCTTGGTGAACAGCGCAGCCTTGGAAAGGGGTTTGGGCCTTTTTGCGGCATGCTTGGAAGGCTTTGATAGTCCGAAATGGTTCCAACAAGTCTTCTATTGTTGTCCTTCTTTGTCGTTGTCCAATATCCGATGACTTGTCGTGAAGTCCTGAACAGAACTACAGAGTTGACTTTCGTTCCATTCACTCTTGAAGAGGCTTCTTTGAAGATAGGCTAGCCAGCCGTATCGATGGTTTGAGCTGAGTAATAGGATAGTCCTACTTCAATTCACTTTGGAAGAGGACAGCTTCACATTTTTCTGTTCTGATGTGTTTTTTTCTTAACCCATCATTTATATAGTTTGCTCAAAAGGGGCGGTTCTGGCAGGCTGGCACGCTCCCTGACCTCACTCCGGGTGGTAACTACTCAGTATGTAAATATTATGGAAAACAATTCTCTTATAGCTTGTCAAAATACATCCCTCTCTTAACAAAAACACTTTCATAATTTTTCATATTACATGCACAACGCATAGTATGGAAACTTTGTATATGTAGTGGGTATACTTTCCAAGTTACAGTATTTCCTTTATAACATTTTTAATATGACATTTTAAGGCAGAAAAATGGGAAGACTGCAAGTGGTGTAGACTCACTAGCATCTTTAAGATACTGTAGATAGTGCCTTGACTGAGATAGAAACCCAATGAGTATAATTTGTAGCAGACAGAGACATGCTTGATGTTTGGGAACATCTGGACTTCCATATCAATGTGTTCATGAGTGTGAGGACTCGTCCTGTGGTTGGGAGGGATGAGGAAATGTGTGTTCTGTATGTCTGTCTCTTTAGCAGTCATCTGAGTTTGTCTAAAAAACGTGCTCTCAAAACACTGTCCGCTCTCCTTATCTACCCAGCTGAAGTCGTATGACATCCGGTCAGAGAGAGGGGGGAAGCCCACAGCTCTGACCCTTTGTGATGTGTTGGCTCTGGGGGATGGCGAGAGGACTGGCCTGACTCTCACAGACGCACTGGCTGTTATCAAGGGATATGCCCCCGAGGGACATGATGTATAGTATTACCTATCTAAATGTAACAATACAATCAAGATTTGAAAAAACCGTTAGTCTTACTGATGATAAATATCAGAAGAGATGGGCTTATATTGCTTGCTATGGTTTGTCCACATTTGACACATGTAAACTTGGAAGTCTACTTTTTAAATGTTTTATTGTTGATGCTGTTATAACCAACTTAGATAAACATACTAAATGTACAGTATCTGTTTTGTTTGCTTCTCATCAATAAAATGATTCTCCCACACAATAGTTTCAAAGTGAAGCGCCCATCAAAGCAGAGACTCCAGGTTACAGACCTGTTCCATCGATAAATGACCAAATCCATTGTGCGGTGTTCGTTCTGAATGCCTGCCAAATCATGTCCACCAGTGATGACCTTACAGAGACACTGAGGACACTTCAAGCTGAAATCACAGATCTGGGTGAGCTCATCCCAAAACTTCAGAGGGCAATTTTGATATCAGTTGATGTTATGTTTAACTGCATATCATAGCTATAACTGATTTCTCTCACTCTCTCCCTCACACACATGACACCGTCCTCTCCAGACATCCCCCAGGTGGTTCTGTTGACCCATGTGGACCAGGTGTGTCATGCCGTCCAAGAGGATGTGAAGTTTGTCTACTCCAGCCGCATCCTACAGGAGAAGGTACGTTAAGTAATTCAAACGTTTTAATCAATTTAGATTCACTCAATAATATGATGGAACAGTTTTATTTGCAATCTATCATGTGTTTTGCTGTGCCACAGATGCAGAAGGCAGCAGACGTGGTGGGTTTGCCTGTGTCCTATGTGCTTCCAGTTAAGAACTACTCCAGTGAGTTGTCTGTGAGCTGCAACACTGACATCCTGCTGCTGAGTGCAGTTCATCACATTCTCCAAGCTGTGGATGACACATATGAGGAAAACCACCCTCCCACCCCTGCAGAATTTCACAACAAGCCCTGTAACCGTTTAATATTTGACTAGTAACCATTGGTGAGAAATCATGTGCAGTTGTTTATTGTGATTGGATAATGTTTTCTTTGTTTTCTTTTGGGTGGAATTTTTTTCTCTCCAGATGTTGGAACCTACTTGTATGTTTATTAGGTTTAAAAATAACAAATTAATTCAAGTGAGACAAAGTATGTTGTTGTACAATAAACCAATGAGAAGATGACAATGTCTGTTAGATTTTATGTTGGCCTATTGTATACTTTGAAACAGTGACGTGGATGCCAGTGGATGGATGCCAGTGGTTCCCTACAAAATGTACAAATAACATACACTATTTTTTTCCTTCAATTTGCAAGAGTCTGCATCTATCTCACTGGAGAAAGCATCCGAGCGAGCTAAACAGCGTAGCCCATCTAGCTGATGCTGCCTGGTCAAAAAGATTGATATTGTTGCCACCCGTAGCATTCAATGCAACTGAATCCAGTGAGAATTTGGCCTCCCTTGATATTTTTTGTTGTTGACAATAACAGCCAAGTGTTGAGCTAAACTGAGTGAGCTCAACTGTGAATGATTCTGGCACACCAAAGAAAAGTGTCAAGGGAAGCCAGTTTGGATTTGGCTTCACACCCATCACATCAAGCCAAATGTCATTGACAGAATTGAATTGTTGCAACTTGTGTTGTCCTCCGGTCAGATAAAATTGGCCCTTTCCTAAATTAGCCATGGACAGAGATACGAATTTGGACTTGTGGTTTTACTTAGAATTAAGTACTGGCCAATGATTATAACAGCGATTCTGATCCAAACATAAATTCATACATTGTGCCTCCGGACTGAGAGGATAGAAGTTCAATATGTAGGTAGATTTAGTAGTATAAAGTTAGGAAAAGGATTAGGGTGAGTACATTTTTTCTTGTTGTTGCTAAGTACATTTTACAAAAGCTGGAGGAGTGTATGTGTGGACCGTGATAATTCCCTATTGATGTGGAAAGCGAGGAACTTGAAGCTCTCGGGCTGCTTTGGAGCGCAGAGGGGCCTGAGCCACTGATCCTGCTAGGATACAGATGGATGATGTAGATAGCCCACATAGGGGATTCACACTTGGTGTTTCAATAGAGCTTCAGTTGAGTAACATTACTCAAAATGTCAGTTGTAATTGCACCTGCATGAAAAATCTTCATATTTGTTTTCTTAGTGCTGCCTGAGTTAGAATATCCCACGATAAGCTGCAGACCATACTATTTACCAAGAGAGATTTCATCTATATTTTTCGTAGCTGTCTATTTACCGCTACAAACCGATGCTGGCACTGACTGCACTCGAACTGTGTTGGGCCATAAGCAAACAAGAAAATGCACATCCATTGTCAGCGCTCCTAGTGGTCAGTGATTTTAATGCAGGGAAACTGAACTCCTTACCTCATTTTTACCAGCATGTCACCTGTGGATCTAGAGGCGAAGAAAAACTCAAAATTACCCTTATTACAGACACAGAAATACAAAGCCATGTATTCGCCAAATCTGACCATAACTCTATCCTCCTGACTCCTGCTAACAAGCAAAAACTGAAACAGGAAGTACCAGTGACTCTCTCCCTATATTTAAAGTGCATGCTGCCACCTACAGTGATGGAATGCATGATCAATCATGATCTTCTCAATTCTGTACTACCATGAAAATAAAATTCTAAACCAAATTAATTGCTAGTTTCACCCAGAAGCACCAGCCCCGACAGTAGGTCTACTTACCACAGGTACATCCATGTAAGCTCCATCAGTCCACACTGTATTTCTAACAATCTGTTTTACGGCATCTGCATATGATACATCATGACTGATCCTATATCGCTGAACCTCTAGCCTCTCTCTGTACCTGGCATCCACCAAATGCTGCAGTGTTCTCCCCCACAATTCAGCATTTAACCTTCACATTGCTTCCACATTCACTGTAATCATGCGCTCCTTCACACATCTTTTCTTTCCTTTAGACTGAGCAGCTACATGTCCCATTCTTTGGCATTTAAAACACTGCAGTGCATATGGGACAAATTATATAACATTGCAACTAAGGAATCCTATCTGACTTTCTCAGACCTCAGCATCACTAATAAGCATTCAATTATTTGACCCTCTTTCTTACTGATCAATCTTTTGGCCTCAATCACTCTGCCTCTCTTCACATTTTCTTCAATATCATCTGTGGACATAGATATTGAGACCCCAGTGATGACTCTCCTCAATCTAGCATATGCACCAGGGACATGGCTTTTCATCACCTTCCCATTTTCCAATTCTTCTCTTGCTGAGCCTGGCTACCACACAATATTAACACTCTACCATTTCCAATGAACCAATCTAATTTCACTCCACCCACTTTTCTCTATGACATTAGTTAGTCAGATAAGGTGTTAGTGAGGCCCTGTTGTCTCATCAAACACTATCACCAACACATCATTACTCTTGCTTCCTACCTTGACCCTTATGCTTTCTTTACTAGATGCGCCAATGCTTTCTGAATCATGATCTCTCTTCTTCCTGTTTTTCAACTACCGACCATTCACGTCCTTGAACCTCATCCTACCGCTCCATACCATCAACACTAACACCCATATTGTTCTCAATCCAGCACAGCTGTTGCTTCACCAACTTTTCCTCCATTCCGTCCTAACTACTCGCTGCCATTTCCATCCTCTCGTCCCAATCGCCTCCTCTCTTCAATTATCTTGGACCTTTTTCAAAAGGAGGCGAGAGAGGACTGAGGAGAGAAAGCGCAGAAGTTGAGTAGTCTAATTGAGAAAAGGCCTGTCTCTCAATCCCCATCCCACTCCAGCCCAACAGTTGGAGATATTGCATTATCTAGCTAACTGCTGAGCTGCAACATAATTCCAAAGAAGAAGAACGGATGAGTCGACAAGGGCAGAGAAATACAATAACGGTGCCGACCCGGAACTGAGTTGTTGATTTTTATTCGATTGATTCAATTTAAATTAAAACGAATTCGTTGCAGAAATACCAAGTTTGACACGAATAGAGGAGAAGATAACACCCGAAAGGCGCATCTTTAGATGTTTCTTGTCAAGGCAGGTTTACGGACAGCTGTATTACTTGGAGGGTGCCCTAGTGACATTAGCTAGCTAGGCTATGTAACTGTTTCTGTGACGCCGACTGACTTATATGTTATTGTTAACGTTTAATGTTTTTTTTGTGTATTCGTCCACGATTTGCGTTCACTGGGAATAGTGAGCGAGTTTCTCTGGATGAAGGCTATACCAACGAGGTTTTCTCCCAGGATCATCTTGCCAAAGCAGGCCAGAGTTGCTACTTTGTTTCAACATTTTTTTTGCAGTCAGTAGGCTATCAGTGTTTGAGAATCTCCACCGAACTTCCCCACTTTTGATTGACGCTTGAAACATTGTTGACCTTCTGTCACAAGCTGCTAAAACGCGGACCCGGTTACGTTGTAACCTGAAGGGCATCTCATTGATAAGAAACAGTACGTATCTGTTCTGTAACTGCTGTGACAACGTTTCGCTTTGATAATTTTTTTTTTTACTAGGCTTAACTCTTTATTAATAGGCACTCTGTAGCTAGTAAGAGTCTAAACGCCCTCGGATCTCTGTACGTTGACATTCTGCCTCCGCAAATCCCCCCTGACGAGTGTGTTTGCATTCGTGTGTCATCACAGCACTGTCATGCTGCTGTCTCACTCCGACCTATGGAAAGTGTGTTTGGAGAACATCTACAGACCCTACACGGTGGTCCTCGCCACCATCACCGCTGCCCTGTACTACCTCTGGGGCCGTGAGGGCCAGGTCAGTCGCTCGGCCAGAGACTAGCTGCCTTCGGGGTACTGTCTTCTGGCTTTGAGAGCATGTGCCTCTGAGCTCCGTCTCATTTAACCTCTAGTATTTTACTCTTGAGTGCTTCATACCTATATCTGCAGGCACTTGCATTATGTCCATCCCTCACCTTAGTTTTTAGAGCAGGTTGTAAGAACCAAATATGTTAGCACCCAATATTGTATAGATATTGGACTTGATACCCCTATCAGATATAAATTAGGCCTGCACCCTGTAAGATATGCTTTCATCCACTGTTCCCCAGCACCTTTTACTCATATGCAGATTTTGTTCCATTGCCCAACCACTACAGCTCGCAGAATATATGTCTCATAGTGTGTGATTGTCTGTTTGGTTGCCTCTGCTTATTCCACACAGTTTTCACCCATTTCCATCTTCTCTTTCATTCTCCCTCTGTCTCTCTCACACCCACACTTACTCCTGTACACATCTTTGATTAGTCCCTTTTGCTTAAACACACACATGCTCACATACCCATGTCCTCTCTCTCTCTCTCTCACACCCTCAGACACCAGTCCTGGTGTGTAGCGATGCATTCCGTGTGTTCCTACAGAGGCACTGCCCCGTGGTGGCTGAGCCCTTCAGCCCTACTCCCTGGTGTTGGGGAGGCCGGCTGCAGACACTGGTCAGAGTGCTCATCAAGTCCAGCCCCCAGGTCGACTACAGGAAGTAAAACAACCCAGAACCCACAACTTCCTTCCTTCCTCTCTACCCATAACCTCTCTAGTCATCTGCATATTGGGCCAACTTACTGTATACCATTTGAAACGGTATTCAGTTAAAAGACTAACCCTCCTGTCTCCTCCACTATCCTCAGTGAGTTGATCAGGACGGCTGACGGAGGTCAGATCTCTCTGGACTGGGTAGATAACGGGGACAGCGCTGCCTACCCAGAATGCTACTCTCGTCCCACAGTGCTCATCCTGCCGGGCCTCACAGGGAACAGTCGTCAGACCTACGTCCTCCACGCCGTCAGCCAAGCCACCCGCCGCGGATACAGGTCAGCCTGAGAGGCCATGACCTTTCACTTTACCTGTCATGCTATATGGAATCCTTGGTTTAATCTCGAATACGTTCTTGTTGGTTCTGGATTGGACTAGATTGATTTTACAGTGCAGTATGGTAGCTTGACTGTCATCTGGAGTTGAGAAACACCGACATGGGGCTCTTTGTCACTGTGCTGAGGTTTGGAATCTGAGATTAGATCTTTGTCTCTCTGTTTCCCCAGATGTGTGGTCTTCAACAATAGAGGGTTTGGAGGAGAAGAACTACTGGTAAATTTAGGGAATGCCTTTTTAAGTGCACTTTCATGCATATTCCACCAGGGTCTGCCACAATGCAATTTTGCAAGCAGTTTAATAAGACATTATATTTCTGTTCAAAGGTTACATTGCACACAAACATCAATAATGTAACATAAGGTCTGTGCAGCGCTTCAGACTCGTAGTCTCATTCACATGTCAGCCCATGTCTTCTCTCCCAGTAGACTGATGATCCCAGTCCTGCCCCAGTAACCCCCCCCTCTCCCCCAGACCCCAATGACCTTCTGTGCGGCGGACACCTCGGACCTGGAGCGGGTGGTCCTCCATGTCAGGGAACTCTTCCCACAAGCCCCTCTGCTGGGCACCGGTGTGTCTCTGGGAGGGTAAGTGCTTAGAAAGGAAGAAAATGCATAGAGGTCATAACTGCTTAAGTCTGTTCATATAGTTTTTTTCTCCCTCTCTATACACTCTTCTTTCCCCCATCTTCTATCCTTCTCTTGTCTTTCTCTACCGCTTCTCCTGTCTTCTCCCTCACCCCTCCTATTCCTGACTGTATCACAGCATGCTCTTGTTGAACTACCTGGCTCGTAAGGGTAGTGAGGCAGGGCTTGTTGCCGGCCTCACAATGTCTGTCAGCTGGGACACGCTGGAGTCCTGTGCCTCGCTGGAACAACCAATCAACCGCCTGATCTTCAACCGACACCTCGCCAGCAACCTGTGCCAAGCCATTAACAGGTAAGACTGACTTGTCGTCAAGTTGTTGTGGTATCCATGTACGTGTTGCTGTGAATGTTGTTGCCATGGTTATTGGCCTTTCAAAATGGAACAAGACCTGTCATTACTAGCCTTGGTGTGATTACAACCCAAATATCTGTCTCTCTTTCTCTCAGACACAGGAAGATGTTGGAGACTGTGGTGGATGTGGACCATGTACTAAAGGTAACAATTAGTTTCATATGGTTTATCTATGAGGTTCCATATCATCGTGTGTAGAATGAGTGTATTAGTTGTGCGCCGGTGCCCTTTTTGAAAATCTAACTCTCCCTACGCTCCTGTGTGTTTACCCTCTCAGGCACGTACTATCCGGGAGTTTGACGAGCGCTACACGTCAGTCTTGTTTGGCTATAAGTCCTGTCTGGACTACTACCAGGAGGCCAGCCCAAACTACAAGCTTCCCAGGACGACAGTGCCCATTCTCTGCCTCAATGCGGCCGACGACCCCTTCTCCCCCAAACATGGTGGGTACTGCCTGGGTCAGAGGGAGACGGGATTGGGCCTGGGGTATAGATGGTTCTTAATTAGATTTTGGAAGCAGCCCTCAAAGTTTATCATATATACAAAAGTATGTGGACACCCCTTCAAATGAGTGGATTTGGCTATTTCAGCCACACCCGTTACTGACAGGTGTATAAAATCGAGAACACAACCATGCAATCTCCATAGACAAACATTGGCAGCAGAATGGCCTCCCGGGTGGCGCAGTGGTTAAGGGCGCTGTACTGCAGCACCAGCTGTGCCATCAGAGACTCTGGGTTCGAGCTCAGGCTCTGTCGTAACCGGCCGTGACCAGGAGGTCCGTGGGGCGACGCAAAATTGGCCTAGCGTCGTCCGGGTTAGGGAGGGCTTGGTCGGTAGGGATGTCCTTGTCTCATCGCGCACCAACGACTCCTGTGGCGGGACGGGCGCAGTGCGCGCTAACCAAGGTTGCCAGGTACACGGTGTTTCCTCCGGCGCATTGGTGCGGCTGGCTTCCCGGGTTGGATGTGCGCTGTGTTAAGAAGCAGTGCGGCTGGTTGGGTTGTGTATCGGAGGACGCATGACTTTCAACCTTCGTCTCTCCCGAGCCCGTATGGGAGTTGTAGCGATGAGACAAGATAGTAGCTACTACAACAATTGGATACCATGAAATTGGGGAGAAAAAGGGGTAAAAAAAAAAAAAAAAAAACTTTCAATGTGGTACTGTCATAGGATGCCACCTTTCCAATAAGTCAGTTTGTAGAATTTCTGCCCTGCTAGAGCTGCCCCGGTCAACTGTAAGTGCTGTTATTGTGTAGTGGAAACGTCTAGGAGCAACAACAGCTCAGCCGCGAAGAGGTAGGCCACACAAGCTCACAGAACGGGACCGTAGCGTGTAAAAATCATCTGTCCTCGGTTACAACACTCACTGCCTCTGGAAACAATGTCAGGACGGGCGCATGAGCTGTTTGTTAGGAGCTTCATGAAATGAGTTTTCCTGTGCACAAAGCAAGTTCCATACAGAAATGATTTGTCAAGATCAGTGTGAAAGAACTTGACTGGTCTGCACAGAGCCCTGACCTCAACCCCCCCGACACCATGGGGCACTCTTTTCACAACGTTGATATCAGCAAACCGCTCGCCCACACAACGCCATACACGTGGTCTGCGGTTGTGAGGCCGATTGGATGTACGATGGCTTATGGTATAGAAATTATGTCAAGAACAGCTCAAAAAAGCAAAGAGAAACGACAGTCCATCATTACTTTAAGACATGAAGGCCAGTCAATCTGGAACATTTCAAGAACTTTGAAAGTGTCTTCAAGTGCAGTCGTTAAAAACCATCAAGTGCTATGATGAAACGGCTCTCATGAGGACCACCACAGGAAAGGAAGACCAGATTACCTCTGCTGCTGCTGTGGAGGATGAATTCATTAGAGTTAACTGCACCTCAGATTGCAGCACAAATAAATGCTTCACAGTGTTCAAGTAAAAGACACATCTCAACATCAACTGTTCAAAGGGGGCTGCGTGAATCAAGCTTCATGGTCGAATTGCTGCAAAGAAGCCACTACTAAAAGACACCAATCAGAACAAACTTGATTGGGCCAAGAAACACGAGCAATGGTGGAAGGTGAAATTCTGTCCTTTGGTCTGGAGTCCATATTTGAGATTTTGGGTTTCAACCACCGTGTCTTTGTGAGATGCAGAGTAGGTAAACGGATGATCTACGCATGTATGGTTCCCACCGTGAAGCATGGAGGAGGTGGTGTAGGGGTGCTTTGCTGGTGACACTGTTTGTGCTTTATTTAGAATTCAAGGCACACTTAACCAGCATGGCTACCACAGCATTCTGCAGTGATACGCCATCCCAACTGCTTTGCGCTTAGTGGGACTATCATTTGTTTTTCAACAGGACAATGACCCAACACAACTCCAGGCTGTGTAAGGGCTATTTGACAAAGAAGGAGAGTGATGGAGCGCTGCATCAGATGACCTGGCATCAACAATTACCCAACCTCAACCTAATTGAGATGGTTTGGGATGTATTTGAACGCAGAGTGAAGGAAAAGCAGCCAACAAGTGCTCAGCATATGTGGCAACTCCTTCAAGACTGTTGGAAAAGTGCGGCGTGTAGATTGCGATCCATGTTTAATGAAAAAACACACTAAACACAAACACTACAAAAACAATGAACGTAACGAAAACCGAAACAGCCCACACTGGTGTAAACTAACACAGAACAGGAACATAAGGACAATCACCCACGAAACACTCAAAGATTATGGCTGCCTAAATATGGTTCCCAATCAGAGACAACGATAAACACCTGCCTCTGATTGAGAACCACTTCAGACAGCCATATACTTATCTAGAACACCCCACTAAGCTACAATCCCAATACAAAACACACCACATACAAAAACCCATGCCACACTCTGGCCTGACCAAATAAATTAAGAAAAACACAAAATACTTAGACCAGGGCGTGACACTGTGTCCAAACCTTTGACTGGTGTGTGTGTGAGAGATCAATTGTGTGTGATCAATTGTTGGTCTTCATCTAAATGCTTCAAACTGAAATTCTCCTCCTTCTGTCTCACTCCCTTTCTCTTCTCTCTCTTCAGCTCTCCCTGTGGCCCTAGCCAAGCGCCTGCCTAACGTAGCGCTGTTGGTGACGTCCCACGGCGGACATATAGGCTACCTGGAGGGCCTTTACCCGCGTGGGGAGGGCTACATGGACCGCCTGTTCGGCCAGTTCATTCAGGCAGCCTTCGATCACCCAGGGGACCTCAAAGGGGCCTGCAGCATCAAGGAAGAGCTTCTGGATTGACCTCAGACACCCTGGTCATGTGATTCGGTCCTGATTGTTCTGGGACTGACCGATTAACCTCACCGGCATTACCACCCTCTCTTCTTTTTCATCTCAGGTGCTTATCCGTCGACCAATCAGACAGAGCTTAATGCAATAGACACTCTGACATCATGTAGGTAGGGACTTACAGACGGATGCCTTATATTACTACACACAGAATGAGAATATCTGGTCTTAAACCCAGTAACTCTTCATAAGTTTAGTGTTTCAAATGACTTACTGTTGAAATGAATCTGGCACACAAGCCGTCACCCTACTCTCCGACGGTGTCTCGGGGTGAGTGGGATATGCAAAATGACACATCCATTCACCACACACTGTACAGGTCACACACTTGTACATATGTGAAACAAGACAAATATAAGCACCCCCCCCCCCCCCCCCCCATTTGACTTTTTGAATTTCACCCTTACTATTTCCTGTCATAATAAATCACATTGGCTTAGACGATGTAAACAAGGACATGAATAGATCACTCGCATTCAGCCTTCAAAAAGACAAGAAAGGGAAACTATTTCCCCTTGAACTTATGTTTAATTATGACTAAAGCAACTGATTATGTTAGAAGAATATACTTAGCTTATCACACAACACACACATACTGGAAAAACTTGAATGAAAAGTTTATTTTAATCTTGTTTTTAAGCTACTTGGGTTTTATTCTCATATATATATATATATATATATATGGATATGTGATTGTAATAGTGGTTAGCATACACAATAAAATACATAGAAATGTCTATGTATAACGTACTGCAGTTAATACTTCTTTATCATGTTGGTCAAGTAAATTTTAAATTTAGGAGATCAATGAAATGTCAGTGGAAGTGCAATTTATTTTCCAATTAGGATTTTTTTCATTGAATTGGAATTTTGATTCACATCCAGATTTGACTGAACTGAAATTGAATTTTGACCTCATCTGATTCCACCACAAAGAGAACAGATAAAATATTTTGAACATGAAGGAATGTTGTTATAAAATATACACGGTATGTATTACGTATCTGTGTAAAGGCTATATCGGAGAATGTATCAAATGCAAGCTGCCTAAGACTTGCCTTACCGTTGGTCGTATCTCAGCCCGGACAGTGTGTTTGACAAAGTAGTATTTTTATCATCAAAAGTGTTGGAGATTGTTTTTGACTTTCTTGCAACATCCAAACCCAAGTTGGGAGGTCTATGAAGAAGTTTTTCACAATTCCATTTCAAAACAATCTGGGATTTCCCACACATTCCACAACATAGCTTAGTCCTGTATACGTTCATGCGCATGATATGACATAGAAAATCTATATCTTTATTTGCCTATAAAGTACTGTAAAGTCGAGACATGCTAAAGTAAAGGAGAGCAAATTGCTATTAGAAATGTCTGCTGGCTGTCCTCTCTTGTTTTACAAATACAAGTGTAAAATCCCCGATTGTTTCATTTGGACCAGTACCACTATACTAGCTATGCTATTTTAAATACAGCCTATGTTTGATCAGTATTCTTGTGATTTTTGGTTGTTTATTTGATTTGCAGTATTTTTTTAAAACTGAGGATGCACACATAAAGCTCTGAGATTGTCTAAATTATAATCAAATTTAAGATGCTGTGTAAGCTCTGACCTTTCCCAAGGACTAAACCATTTAATTCAGTGTGGGTACAAGGGTGAGTGACAACTCAGTGGTTTAAACCTAGGGAAAACTCACATTTGACTTTATTTCTTAGTTCTGGACGATTGTCTCACGCTTTGACTTGTTTGAAATTTGTAAACAGTAAATCTGTTTTATGATTATGGACTATACTATACAGAATGTCTTGTGGTTATGTAACAGTTATCGGTAATATTGCACAATGTGTGTCATGACAATGGATCAACTATGTCTGTCTGTTTGTCTATCTTGCACTGAGTCACTGACTAAAGTAGTTACGGTAAAACAGGAAGATGGTGTGTTGTTGTTTTTATGCCGCTGCCATGACGATCACCAGCAGTACCCTCCTCTCCCATCACCACGCTATTAACTCTTATACATGTGTTATTACTCAGTAATAACAGCCGCTGGGACTAGACTGCCTGGACTTTGGGGGGGGGGCCCAACATACACCACTATACCTGCTGCACGGCAATGATAATGTGATTGCAATAATAATCTATTGTAACTTTTTTGTGACCTTCCATTGTTCTTTTCTGTTGTTACCATGCCACTAATTTAAATATTTGATCTGTATTCCTTAATAAAAACACAAACAATTGTTATTTCTGTCGATATTCAGTTATACGGGGCTTTCCCAGGTAAAGAGGATGTTAATTATTCATTTCCTAGACATATCTGACTTTATCTTAATCACTGCTGTAATTATCTCAAATGAGAGCAGCAATTCACCTTAGTTTGTTTGGTTGTCTTTATTATACCACTGTCGGTCTCAGTGGTAAAACTAATAACAGTCATTGTTGGTGTTCCAGGTCTAAACCTCTCATCTTGGCGCCATACTCAGGTCATTAATGTAGTTACACGTAGGAATTGATTAACAGGATGGGTATCAATAATTAACTTAAGACAATAAAAATCCCCAGTCACAATGTGAACCGTTCAGCCTCGTTTACTTTAATGATGCTGGGCTGGAATAGATCCAATGGCTGCCTGGTGGCTTTGTGTGTAAACCGCACCTGATAAAGTAGGGGGAGATTTTCCCACCTCTCGTTTTCCTCTCGGCATAAATCTAATCTGTTTATTGTACGATAAACGCACATTTCTGCTGGTTGAAACTGGTGGTTGAAAGTCACTTGTGGTGTTTTTCGTAATGTGCTGTTATGGTTTTCCCTAACTTTGACTCTTTTCTATCACTCCCATCTTTAAAACCTGCTCTGGTACATTTTAGTGCTAATACAATGTGGGTATTAATCTCTGTTTTAGCGCACATGAAAAAACAATTTACTCTAGAACAGTACAGTGCTTACTATAGAATTGTATAGTAAGTTATGGCTATAAATAAATTAAACAAGAATAGTGCCATCTGGTTTTCTTAATATAAGGAATTTTTAATTATTTACACTTTTAATTTGACTTTTGATACTTAAGTAAGTTTTAGCAATTACATTTACTTTTGATACTTAAGTAAGTTTTAGCAATTACATTTACTTTTGATACTTAAGTATATTTAAAAACAAATACTTTAAAACTATAGTTACACAGGAGGAAATTTATTTGGTGACTTTCGATTTTACTTGAGTCATTTTCAGTTAAGATATCTTTACTTTTACTCAAATATGACAATTGGGAACTTTTTTCACCACTGGTTGGAGGTCATTCCACTTATCCTTCCACTTACATTGTGTTTTCAAAATATCCCCCCATATACAGTAGAAGTCGGAAGTTTCCATACACCTTTGCCAAATACATTTAAACTCTGTTTTTCACAGTTCCTGACATTAAATCCTGGTAAAAACTCCCTGTCTTAGGTCAGTTAGGATCACCACTTTATTTTAAGAATGTGAAATGTCAGAATAATAGTAAAGAGAATGATTTATTTCAGCTTTTATTTCATTCATCAAATTCCTAGTGGGTCAGAAGTGTATATACTGTACACTCAATTACTATTTGTTAGCATTGCCTTTAAATTGTTTAATTTGGGTCAAACATTTTGGGAAGCCTTCCACAAGCTTCCCACAATATGATGGGTGAATTTTGCCCCATTCCTCCTGACAGAGCTGGTGTAACTGAGTCAGATTTTTAGGCCTCCTTGCTCGCACACACTTTTTCAGTCCTGCCCACATATTTTCTATAGGATTGAGGTCAGGGCTTTGTGATGGCCACCCCAATACCTTGACTTTGTTGTCCTTAAGCCATTTTGCCACAACTTTGTAAGTATGCTTGGGGTCATTGTCCATTTGGAAGACCCATTTGCGACCAAGCTTTAACTTCCTGACTCATGAGATTAGATGTTGCTTCAATATATCCACATAATTTTCCCACCTCATGATGCCATCTATTTTGTGAAGTGCACCAGTCCCTCTTGCAGCAAAGCACCCCCAAAACATGATGCTGCCAGCCCCATGCTTCACGGTTGGGATGGAGTTCTTCGGCTTGCAAGCCTCCCCCTTTTTCCTCCAAACATAATGATGGTCATTATGGCCAAACAGTTCTAATTTTGTTTCATCAGACCAGAGGACATTTCTCCAAAAAGTACGATCTTTGTCCCCATGTGCAATTGCAAACCATAGTCTGACTTTTTATGGCGGTTTTGGAGCAGTGGCTTCTTCCTTGCTGAGTGGCCTTTCAAATTATGTCGATATAGGACTCGTTTTACTGTGTTTATACATACTTTTGTACCAGTGTCCTCCAGCATCTTCAAAAGGTCCGGGATTGATTTTCACTTTTCGCACCAAAGAACGTTCATCTCTAGGAGACAGAACATGTCTCCTTCCTGAGCGATATGATGGTTGCATGGTCCCATGGTGTTTATACCTGTGTACTATTGTTTGTTCAGATGAACATGGTACCTTCAGGCATTTGAAAATTGCTCCCAAGGATGAAACAGACTTGTGGAGGTCTACAATTTTACAGTATTTATACTATAGTTACCTGTAAATACTACAGTATTCTACAGTAAAGTCCACAAAACCACTACAGTAATTACTATAGTATTTATACCATAGTATACCAGAGTATTTTCTTCATGTGGGAACCGCTCTCCCTTCCCCAGCCTGTGTATTTATGGGTATTTTGAAGGAGTATGAGTAAGATCCCTTTCTCTTACCACTCCTTCATCCCACTGTTCCACACTCCTCTGCCCTCCCTAATTTCCCCCTTCACCTCCATCTCTTCTTTTTCCCTGGCCCTCTTTACATCCACCTCCCTTAGTCTCTGCCCTCTCAAACACCCCCCTCCCCACCCATCCCTACTCCCCCCCCATCCCCCACCCGTCACTCCTCTTCCTCCTCCTCCTCGGTTCCCCTGTCTTCCTCTACCTGGTGTAATAGGAGGAGCATCGGGGGTCTGGTTAATGATCCAACACTCTGGAGCTGTTGAGCAGACGGATAAGGAGAGAGAGGGAGAGGAGGAAAAGGAGAGAGAGAGGGAGAGAGAAAGGGAAAGAGAGAGGGAAAGAGAGAGAGAGAGCAGTACGAGTAGAGGCATAGAGGGACCTAGGTGAGGTCAGAAAGAGGGGAGTGAGGGAGAGGAAAGCTACAGGATTAGGTAAATGTAGTGTGTTTGTGTCTGTACAAATGAGTAGACTCTGCATGGGGCCTGGGAGCATTTGGATCAAGTTACCCCTTCAGATGGAGACAACCTGATACAGGACCTACAATACTTTACCGTATCCGTGGATTTACGGAGTGCTGGAGGAAGGTCCTGAGCCTCATATGAAGATCCATGTAGGAACTGTAGCAGCTAGACAGACTCACGCTCCTTCCTACCCCACCTCTCTACACAACCTACAGGTGAGTCTGACCGAAGTCTTTTCCCTTGTAGAATCAATGTCTCTGAGCCAAAATGAGACCTGTTGGAGCTACATCAGAGCTCAGTTGTAGTAACATGCATTTCATTTTAATGGGTCGAGTTGTGATTGTTGTGACTGGCTTGAGGGCCAGTAGATTTTTATGTGAGGTAATCATTTCTCAATGGTTAACCCAGGTAATGGAGGTCATTATCCCAATCCGTCCCATTTGAGTGTTTTTGTAAAATGGCTGCACTCCTAGAAAGCTAAATTATTGACAATTGCCTTACCTTAATTGTCATGTGTAAGAAGAGCCTGAAGTGAAAATAAGCAAGTAGTTTGTTGCAACATGACTGACATGCACTTTACATTTCACCAATAACATTTAGAAATTAAATAGTTTTGTCTTTAATTACAGAGTGGAAAATGTCTCTTTATCTCCTATATTGTTGTTAGTTGTTTGCTGGGTGACTTTACAATCTGTAACACCACGCCTAATCTCTGCCCTGTCCAATGTTCAGGGTGAAGGAAAGGTAATTGGGGTCACGTGAAGTGAGGGCGCTAGGCTAACCCTGGCTCAGTTTGTATTGATGTGGATGTGTGTGCTAGGCTAATTGCTAGGCTAACCTTGTGCTTTGTTTGCTCTGTCAACAAATGTATGCTCTGTCAACAGAGACCAAAACAGTTTTTAAATGACCACGAAATTAAGATGGCGAAGCATCTCACAATCAGTGCTCTTGTAAACTGGTCAATGGAAACATCAGTTGGGTTGTATTTGTTCTTCACAGGTGTGTGTGTGTTTGTCCAAGTGTGTGTGCCACCGTGTGTGTGCGTGCCTGTATGCTCATGCACATGCAAGCAATGATCTGTGTCCCCAGGCCCAGTGAGATTATTGACATTGGAGGGGGTCGCTACATGTATATGCACAGACACACACGTTCAAGAAAACACAAACATTTTGTGCTACCATGAGAGAGTGGATGTCTTAAGATATGCACCAGTTTTAATTCATGCCTGCACACACACACTAAAGGTAGCTTCGAATCCCCAAATAATTGTCTGACCTGTGAGACTACCTGGGGTACGCATATAATAGAGTCACAAAATACTGGCAGGTGGTAGTGACCATCAATAAATGACCAACAAGGCTTGGGTTAGTGATACCAGGTTCTATATGAGATGTCTTCCCAGGGTGGTACAGTATTCACAGTGCCCCTAGCTGGCAGCCCATCATTAGTGTCCATTATTCATGATCACAGTGTAGACCTCTCACTGAGAACTGACTGTGTGCCAATTTAATGACAGATACTGGGCATACTGTTTGTGTGTGCATGCATGTTTCGTGCAGCTTTTATGAGTGTGAATTAATGTGCAAATGTGCTTATATTTCATGTGTATGCTTTCATGTCCATGTGTTTACCTTCCTGTGACTCCTCTCACATGCCTCCACCCCTCCCTTTAGCCATGGAGGGCCACGTAGATGAGCTGAGGCAGCAGCTGGAGAAACAGACCCTGATCAACCAGGAGCTGCAGAACCACAACAAGGACCTAGGTACGATCACGACCATGACTACCATGACCGCAAGCATAACTTAGATCAAGACCATTTGAACATGATTGACCACAACAAAGACTGCAGCCATGAAATAAACCATGACTTAAAACACATTTATCCCAACCAATACAATGCTCTCCTTTCACCTCCAGAGAGAAGACTGCAGGAGAAGGAGAAGTTGCTGCAGGACCTTCACAGTCATTATCATGACCTGGGTAAGGGGATTCATGTGACTATGGCAACCCCCTGGGTGATGAATGGCAGCCATTTTGTGTCAGATCACTAACCATAGAACATCATGTATCTTAACCCTAATTACCTGTGGGTGGTGTCTATATATCCCAGAGTTCCCTGCTCAGAGGAGAAGTAATGAAGGGGAACCGGAGGTCAGGAAGAGCAGAGCGGCTGTCATGGCCCCTGAGCCAATCCCAGAGGAGCAGCTGGAGATCTTGAAGACCAAAGTCAAGAAGACCGTCAGGTGATTGGTTAGGGCTATGCATGATTGGCAAGGGCTATGCATGAGTTATGTGACACCAGTACTGTATGGTGGTGTGATGCCTCCTTCCGCAGCGAGACAAGTTTGATCGTCATGGCCATCCAGAAGAACGACTTCCTGAGTCGCCTTGACGATGAGCAGATCACCATGATGGTGGAGCTCCTGGTGGCCATCGACTTCAAACCAGGAAATGATGTCATCAAGGAGGGTAGTGAGGGAGACAGTATGTACATCGTTGCAGGTATGTGTGAATTTCTCTAAAACATTGCTCGGTGTTGCTACTGTACATCTGATTATTATTCCCAATTAAACAATAACCCTCACCCCTCAAACCCCTCACCCCTCCTTCTCCACATTCAGAGGGTGAGCTCTATGTCAGTCAAGCAGGTCGTAACCTTCGAACCCTGACCTGTGGGGATGTCTTTGGAGAGTTGGCTATTCTGTATAACTGCAAACGCACTGCCACAGTCAAAGGTGAGATGCTTTAGAACTTGACTATTGAGTGGTACACAATAACTAACTATGTGTAACTTCCTACTGTCTGTACTGTGCGTGTGCACTGAAATTAATATTGCTTGTTGTTAGGAATAAATTATCCGCCTCACTCCCCATCATAGCTAAAACAGTGGTGAGTCTGTGGTGTATGGAGAGACAGACGTACAGAACCATCATGACCAATAAGTCCAAGAAGAAACGTGAACAGATAATGGGCTTCTTGAAGACGTGAGTTTACACACTTAACCTCATGACTTACATACTTGGTCATAGTCTCTTGGTCACACACACATGCACACTGCTAATTCTGCTCTTATATGCTTACCTATCAGGTCTCGGACTCTGAACACCCTGAATGACGTTCAGCTATCTAAGATCATTGACTCCATGGAGGAGGTTTGTGCTCAGCCATTTTACACACCTCTCCCATGCTAGATCGTTTTTTTCCAGATCATTAACACAATCATATAAATCCCATATAAAATGTGTTGTTTCTTTTAGGTGAAGTACCAGAACAATGACGTCATTGTGCGTGAGGGGGCAGAGGGCAACACATTCTACATCATCCTTAAAGGAGAGGTACAGTAACGGGGCCATGTTTGGTGGCTCTGTGATCCAAAACACTCTGTTTCTGTACATCCTTTGTTTGATGATCACAGGGAACAACAACTAACTACGCTAGTGGAGGATTGGCATCTACAATACTCTTACCTGTGCTTACCAACCGATTTGTTTATTGCCAAACTCAACCTTTTGACCCGTCTGTGTCAATTGAACTTTATTTGCACTGCTCTCTTTTCAATGTCATAATGGAGCTGAATTGCCTATCAAATAAATCTGGCCTGGAGGACAAAAACGAGTGTGTGTGCATGTGTCTGCCCTCAGGTCCAGGTGACTAAAAAGGTGAACAGGCAGCAGAAACAGATTCGCAGGATGGGCAAAGGGGAGCATTTCGGGGAATTGGCCCTCATACGGTAACCATGGATACATTAGTACCTACAGTAAAGCTATAAAGAAACTTGCTGCTGTACAATAAAGGGGCCTTAGTGTGCAGTATTAGCCAGTGTGGCTGCTCATTATGTGTGGATATGTATATAACCGACAGTGAGATCCTGAGGACTGCAACCTGCACTGCTCTGGGCCCTGTTACCTGCTTCTCCATCGATAAGGAGTGAGTCAGAACAATTCAATTGGATTTTTTGATCGGTTAGTTTCTTGGAATGATTGATGGTCTGTTCTGTTCCCCCTTCAGGGTGTTTGAGGAGACGATCCCCATTGAACACCTGGAGCTCCATGATGAGTGAGTACAAAGACACTCTTAGTCCGTTTAGTTCTATATTTACCACTCTAGTCAGGCAGTCTAACTGTAGTCTGTGGTCCACCATCAGCTCTAAGTTCCTGGAGGAGCCAGATGCTCCAGAGAAGACCAGTCCTAGTTCCTCTCTGAGGCTGAAGGACCTGATCCCTGTGCTGTACCAGGAGGGGCGCTACCAGGGAGAACCTGTCACCCTCGGAGTGGGAGGATTTGGTCGCGTTGAATTGGTACAAGTGTTTGGTGTTGTTGTAGTGTTTGGCTATTTATAGGTATAGTTAGTGGCTGAAACTAACTAATGAAAGTTTACTGCCCCCTTTAAGGTGCTTGAAAGCCAAATTCAAAGTGAAACGGCTCTTTTTAGATCAAAAGTTTATAACTGTTTTTGTTGTTTTTGTTGTTTTCCCCAGGTGACCACGCTGCACCATGGGAAGTACTTTGCCATGAAGCGGGTCAGTAAGAAGCACATTGTTGCTAAGCAACAGGAGGAGCACGTCCTGTTTGAGAAGAGGATCCTCAAAGCCATCCAGAGTGACTTCATCGTCAGGTAACTGTGGGGCTAGGTGGCAGGTATATTAGCCTTATGGTTAATATTACTCTTTCAAATCCCTGAGCCGGCAACGTGGACAAATCTCCCATTCTGCCGCTGAGCAAGGCAGTTAACCCCAAACAACAACTGCACCGATAATGTTGATTAAAGCAGCCCACTGCACCTCTTTAATTCAGAGGGGTTGGGCTAAATGTGGAAGACACATTTCGGTTGAATGCATTCACTTGTGCAACTGACTAGGTATCCCCTTAACCTTCAACCATCATCATCTACAATAACACTTTAACCCTCTTTGTCCCCTTGTCAATTGATGGTATTCATTAAGACTGTGGGGGTAGGCGACCCCTGACCTCTAACCTTTAATGTCCAACCATCATCATCTAAGTTAACATGTTAACCCTCTTTGTCCCCTTATCGATCGATGGTATTTATTAATCACTAAAGTACTAAGGGAGAAGGGAAAACCATCAGACACTACTGTGGCCCTCAATGTCCAGGAGGACTGAGGAAACTGTACCATATTTAACCCTGTGTTATCTCTCGCTCACTGTTCAGGCTCCATTTTGCCTTCAAAGACACTCGCTACATCTACATGATTATGGAGTTCTGTGCAGGAGGGGAGATCTGGACCAAGCTCAAAGAAGTGTGAGGAAACATTGCTGACTAAGTCTACTTTTAAGTGATCATGCACGAAAAGCTGGAGTTTTGGAGGATTTGTCGGCATGGGTGTTGTTAGGCCCGAGATGAAATCGAGCCAATATATCCTCCAAACACTGGCTTCAAGGGCATCTCTTTTATACAAAGGGTTACCAACATATTCAAATAATGATTGACATACTTTCATTAAAACTTTATTTTGCTTAATTTATTCATACTATTTCATCCTTCCACAAGATATAGTCCCGAAACAAAACTATGGTTGCTACACAAACCGGTTCGTCGTTCGTTCTATCGGTTCGGTTGACAGAGACGCAACCCAGTAGTTCAGTCTTTTTTATCTATATCTATGGATGCGACCCAGTCGTTTGTTCAAAATGTTCCATTGCCATACTGGCTGGCAACGTTATTATCCCTTGCTTGCTAGCTAGCCTACAACGTCAAACAGTGCAGCCAGAATAACAACAGTAGCTGCCTTTGCATTTGTTTAAGCAGTTTTCTAGTGACATTTATTTGAATCCATCCATAACAATACGTTAATGAGGCTAAATTTGGCTTGGCATAGAAAATGTGCTCTCTCATCAGGAAACTGTTGTTCAGAGGAGCTAGCCAACAACACAGCTAACACAATCACTTCAAACTGAAGCTAGAAAGACTGCAAACTAGCTGCACTTCATTTAGTTGTACCTTTTTTCAATTGACATTTCTTTGTATATATCCACAAATATGATGCCAGCTTATTCATGATTTCGACTGGCTGAGAAACGTTGCATGCCTGTCTGTCTCGTTCCTTCTCCCGGCACGTTCATTACTATGGGACAGCTGGAGATTGAATTTGAATATGGAAGCAATGTTGCAAATGTCGGAGAGACAAACAGCAAGGTTTATACAAATCTCCGCTGTTGAAAACTTAATGTTAGTCGAAAAGAAATGTGAGATAATGTCTAGACACTTTTTATAGTGGAAATCAAGTATATAAATTGCCTGGCTGGGCTGATGAGACAGTGGATTGCGCAGTCAGATGGAAGAGTAAATAGGCATTTTAAAGTCATAGATTTAGCCGGTGGTAACTTGTGGAATAGACACCGTCTGGAATGCGGTTTTAACCAATCAGCATTCAGTATTAGAACCCCCCGTTGTATAAATTCAGATATACACAACTGAGGTTGAAGATTTATCTGCTTTGTCTCTGGGTTTGGCAGTGGTCGCTTCGATGAGCCCATTGCTGTGTTCTGCACTGCCTGTGTAGTAGAGGCCTATGCCTACCTCCATAAGAAGGGCATCATGTACAGAGACCTCAAGCCTGAGAATCTGATGCTGGATGCCAAGGGCTACGTCAAACTGGTGGGTGATATGTTAATGATAGCATCAGGCTCTCCCTCTTTCATTGCTTCAACTCTTCAATCGCTTGCGATGCTAAAGAGTTCATGCATTCAGATAACTCTCTGTGTGTGTATTTGTGCATGTTTGAATGTGTGTGTTTTTACATGTAGGTGGACTTTGGTTTTGCAAAGGAGTTAGTTCACGGTGATAAGACCTACTCATTCTGTGGTACTCCTGAATACATGGCCCCAGAGATCATCCAGAACCAGGGACACGACTTTGCTGCTGACTTCTGGTCCCTGGGCATCCTGGTCTATGAGCTGCTGGTGGGGAGGTACTGTACAGATCAGCACGGAAAGGGTTAAAGCAGCTTGATATTTCAGTAAAAGAAAGGTGACTGACAGAATGATTTACTGTATAGTGTATAGTACAACATTTACAACAGCTCCAACACCAACATACACACACCGGATGATCTAAAATACTGTTTTACCAACGGACTGTTTTGCCTTTCAGCCCCCCATTTTCCAGTTCCGAGCCCGCAAAGATCTACCCTAAAATTTTGGATGGGTTGCTCAAGTTCCCCCCTTACATGGGCGAGGGGGCCAAGTCCCTCATCAGTAAACTGTGCAGGTTAGAGATGATGTGTTAGGTGCAGGATATAGTGTGATGTTATAACTCTTTTTCATACTTGTTTTGATTGGTTATTGATGGTTTGTGTTGTGTTGTGGTCCACAGACCTCGGCCGGGTCAGAGGCTGGGAAACACCAAGAATGGGATCAAAGATGTCCGCCATCACAGGTAAGCATGAGGATCCCACCTGTCTGGTGTGGGTTTGTTGGTGTTGGAACTGTTGTAAATGTTGTACTATACAATGTACAGTACATTTTTCTGTCAGTCACCTTTCTTTTATGAGGATTCATCCCCCTCCCCTGTATTCCCCTCCAGGTGGTTCAGTAGTATGAATTGGCACAAGCTTCGTGTGGGCCAGGTGGAGGCTCCTACAATCAGACTCATACACAAGGTCAGTCTAGCCTCAGCACACATCTTTAAAAAAAATCTATGTGAAGCTCAATAGGTAACTCTTTACATTTAAGGTATACTTCTAAGGATTTATAAACGGGTTGATAAGTCGTTTACAAATGGTAAATGATTAGTTTACAGTATATGTGGTCTATAACGAAGTTCCCCACCATTGCGAGAAAACCTACTGCGAGAGGTTCTGATGCATCGACATAATACCACAGCGCAACGAATCAAACCAAATTTCTCTGCAACAGCTGTTGCTTTATTAGTGAACACAATTTCCTTTATAAAGCTTTTCACACTTTATAAAGATCAAATACAAGTTCAAGGTACGGATTGAGTGGTAAGTAGTTGTCATTTAGTCACTGTGTCATATCCAGTGTCAACGTCATTCCCAGACAGCCACTGATCTGAGCTCTTCCCCTCCCCTTTTCCTCCAGGGTCCATGCTACATCAACTTTGACCGCTTCCCCTTCGACCAGGCTAAGGCCGACGAGGAGTTCTCCGGCTGGGACAAAAACTTCTGACTCCAACCAGAACCTGAACCTGAACCAGAAACAGAAACAGTCCAAGAGGGTCAGAGTTCAGAGGTCACACCGGAGCTCACTGATAGGTGGATCCAGACCAGATTACTTCTTGGTGACCTCAATGGTCCCGTTACCTTTTAGACTCTGAAAGACCAATGCACCGTAGGGGCAGGAATAGGACTATGCCCAGAGCCATAGATACACATAGGTTCTGACTACTTTGTAATAAGGCTCTAATTTCACCATGCTGGCTTCACAGAACCCTCTGGTAAAAGATACTGTACAACACTGAGAGGTATGAAGTCAAATGTGTGAATAAGAACAGCCACTCATGCATACATACCTTCTAATCTTTGTGGAGGCCATCTTAACTTGACATGTGCTCACTGAAAGCTCTATTTGTGTGTTGTGCTCAAAAGAAAAATGAGTACATATAAATGGCTTGATGTAATGTCTCATGTTGGACAAAATTAATGAATTTACCCTTGACGCTCATTGTACTGTGTAACTCTGGATGGCATTGTCATTGTATTTGCTGTGTTAGTGTCTATGCCTTGTAGCATATATTGTCTGTAAAGAATACTAAATGTATGTGTTTCACTTTCAAATAAATATAATGACCCCTTAATAAACATAGAGAACCGCTGTTGTAGTACAACATGTCAACACTAGGGGGCTGAATAGGAAGGAACACTATCTGCTCTCAGCACAGCATAGTGTGTTCTCAATGTCTGTTCTCTGAGTCCTGTAATGTAATTTAGTACAGACAGCAGGTTTTGTATGGAGTGATGTAATATATATTATTCAAACATCATTACAGTGTCTGTTAGATTGACGAAAGCTCTTTTAAGTCATCAGTCCACTCACGACAAACAACTCTTATCAAGAAGGAAATACAAAACAACAACTCCATCTCCTGGGGCCTAATCTGTGATGGTGGGCTGAAGTACATCGGTTTCCTATTGGATTAAAAAGGCGCTGAATGATTGATCAATATGATTGGTCCAAGGGCAGTACACATTGTCATTGACAATAATACTATTACGATAAATCATATTTTTGATAAGCTGCCAACAACAGCTTTCAGTGTTTGTTACTATTGTTTTTCCTTTGTGTGTATCTGCCAGGCTGTCATTGTAAATAAGAATTTGTTCTTAAATGGCTCGTCTGGTTCAATAAAGGTTAAAGAAATAATAAGCTCGATAAAATACATCTGTATGGATCCTGACTTTTTGTGAAGAATTACAACCACTGTTCCACATCCTGATTAAGGTATCCCGTGTATATGTCTTACTGACAGTCTGTTCACCCCAGGGAAACCTGTTCTCCTCACTCACTGTGCTACGGATTTCAACGCACTTTATGATTGTGATCCGATTTAGAGGTTTTCTACCACTACTGATTTTGAATTGAAGTCGCAGTGAGGTAGAGCTCTGTCATGGCAGGCTTTTGAGGAGGAGGAAGAAGAAAACAACATTGTTTCCTTCTGTAAGGCATGGTTTGAAACGTACATCATTGGGACCTGGAGGAAAATTGGGGAGGGTCATGCTTTTTGCATTTCTGTCAGGGTGAGGGTTTAGATTTTTTTTTAATCTAGTCCAGGGGAGGTTAATGTAATTTGTAATTGATGAAATGTCAATATTTCTCAGTGTTTTAGAATTAGTTGCTTATTAGGCTAAACACTGAGAGTAGAAAAAAAATGTAAGAACACCTGTTCTTTCCATGACATAGACTGACCAGGTGAATCCAGGTGAAAGCTATGATCCCTTATTGATGTCACTTGTTAAAAATATAATAAAATATAAATAATATATCCCATTTAGCAGACGCTTTTGTCCAAAGCGACTTACAAGTCGGCTGGGGCCACTACTTTTTACATATGGGTGGCCCTAGCGGGAATCGAACCCACGACGCTTGGCGTTGCAAGCGCCATGCTCTACCGACTGAGCCACTTGAAATCAGTGTAGATAAGGGGTTGGGGACAGGTTAAAGAATGATTCTCAAGCCTTGAAACAATTGAGACATGGATTGTGTATGTGTGCCATTCAAAGAGTGAATGGGCAAGACAAAATATTTAAGTGCCTTTGAACGGAGTATGGTAGTAGGTGCCAGGTGCACCGGTTTGTGTCAAGAACTGCAACGCTGCTGGGTTTTTCCACGCTCAACAGTTTCCAAAATGTATCAAGAATGGTCCATCACTCAAACTTGACACAACTGTGAGAAGTATTAGAGTCAACATGGGCCAGCATCCCTGTGGAACGCTTTTGACTCCCTATGGAGTCCATGTCCTGACGAATTGAGGCTGTGCTGAGGGCAAAAGGGGAGGGGGACGCAACACAATATTAGGAAGGTGTTCTTTTTTTTCTTTAAGGGGTGGATCAGCTTAATATTGCGGAAAGATTGTTGCTTCCATCAATGTAATTGTCTGCATCATTTCCATTCCCCCATATATTTTTGGGAAAATATATCCATATGCATACAAGTATACATTCATATATTCATATACTGTATATATACACATACCTATATAGATATACGTAATTTTTTAAGAAAAAAAAGATTTTTTAAGAGGGTGTTGTTGTGTGTATATTGGCGTGTGCCTGATGCCACCCCTCATCTCTGATTAGCCACTGAGTGCAGAATATCAAGTGCGCTTATAGTCTATTTAGCGTGGTCTCAATCAAATGATCCATAGCCTATATGAAGTGCATGCTCGAGAGCAAGGTTATATTTATAAGAGAATGTACATCCTTCCTGAGTCTTTTGCGCTGCTGGGATGGTGGAAATAAATACTTTCTGATTAGGCCTCGTCTCAAAAATGCAATATTGCACTCGTGGACGAGCCTATATGTTCTGTTCAGTTCAAAAAGGAGAGTGTGAATATGAGAAGAAGCACCGGAGGTCAACTTTGATAGCTTGCTACCACTATTATTGATTTGAATAAAACAATATGTTCCTTGCCGTGATGTATTTATCAGAGGTATTGACGTCACAATAAGCCAGATTCATGTAATTTGGTGCTGAAACTTGAAGCGGCACGATCAATCGGAGCAATCGTGGTGCTGGCTGCTAACCAATTCTGCTATTTTGTCAGTTTTTTCGCAATATTTGTAACTTATTTTGTACATAATGTTTCTGCTACCGTCTCTTATAACTAAAACTAGTTTCTGGATATCAGAACAGTGATTACTCACCTCAAACTGGATGAAGATTTTTTCTTTAATGAGTCTGACGCAAAGGATATACTGTTTCTCCCAGACCAGGCCCAAATCCCCGTCATTCACATGAAGAAAAGACGGAAATACAGGGGGCGCAGATCTGGGTGCCTTGTGAGAATTCATCTAGGCCTTCCTCTGACACTAGGCGGTGTCAGAGGAAGGCCCAAAGAATTGTCAAAGATTCTAGTCACCCAAGTCATAGACTGTTCTCTCTACTACCGTACGGCAAACACTGCTTCTACTCGCTGTTTATTATCTATGTATAATCACTTTACCCCTACAAACATGTACAAATTACCTCAATTACCTCGACTAACCTGTATCTCCACACATTGACTTGGTACCAGTACCCACTGTATATAGCCTCGTTATTGTTATTTCATTACTTTTTTAAAAAACTTTAGTTTATTTAGTAAATCTTTTCTTAACTATATTTTCTGAATACTACATTGTTGGTTAAGGGCTTGGAAGTAAGCATTTCACGGTAATGCTGTTGTATTTGGCGCATGTGACAAATAAAAATTGTTTTGATTTTAAATGTAGGCCTAACTTTTGAAAGTAACATGCTTAGATTCATCATGACGTCTCAGATTGAATTATTTGCAAACAGGGACAGTTTTGTTGTAAACAAGACACACTGATTTGGCATTGGAGAAATATGATAAGATGAATGCATAGGCCTTTCTCTCTGTCAAGTCTTATCCTGTAATTTTTGTGGTATTAAAAAAGATTGTAAAATTAAGTCGAATTTGTCTTTTTTCCTGGATCTTCAAATATGATGATCGATTCATGCAAAGCTTTTACTATTAAGGCGATCTCTCCACACCTACTCTTGCCTACCGTGGTATGCTAACCCATAACCTTCTGGCTCACAGGCCTGTGCACTATAGAAATGCATGCGTTGCCATGTAATGGACCAATAACAGTTTCTAAAACTACATACAGTGCCTTGCGAAAGTATTCGGCCCCCTTGAACTTTGTGACCTTTTGCCA
This sequence comes from Oncorhynchus masou masou, assembly GCF_036934945.1. Taxonomy (NCBI): domain Eukaryota; kingdom Metazoa; phylum Chordata; class Actinopteri; order Salmoniformes; family Salmonidae; genus Oncorhynchus; species Oncorhynchus masou. Next base: position 23,012,114 of record NC_088227.1, read on the forward strand.
CATTTCAGGCTTCAAACACTTCATGATTGTGTCCCACTTGTTGTTGATTCTTCACAAAAAAAATACAGTTTTATATCTTTATGTTTGAAGCCTGAAATGTGGCAAAAGGTCGCAAAGTTCAAGGGGGCCGAATACTTTCGCAAGGCACTGTATCTAATTCTGGTAAGTGGTAGCCATGTTTTCTGCTATCCTCTTTATGTTTTCATTTTGACATATTTAAAATATATGTTTTATTTCAGAGGTCAGACTTTCTCCAGGTAACCCTTATTATAAATAACGTACACTCTGTAAGGTGAAGTGATCCGTAACCTAGAGCGCTCTGGGTTCTGTTTGTCAGTACAGAAGGTAGTTTCAGATATCCTCCTTCACTTCAGACAGACAGTCTGCCTCAGAAGGGCAAGGCTGACAGAGCTTCCCAACTGTGGGCCACTGGAGTAAAGCATTCTGTATATAATAATAATAATAACTTATTCACCTTTTATAGTGCTATTCATTAAATAAAGAATCTCAAAGCGCTTTTAAGCAACACAAAAAAGTCAAGCAATTTAGAAAACAACACCAATATCATTCATGAGATGCAAGGTCATCGGAGGGAGGTGGTTAAAGGGGGAGAGCAAGCAAAGATGGTCAGCTGGAGCAAGTCCAGGGGCAGGCAGCACAGTGTCATCAAGGTGTATCAGACTCCTGATGAAGTTTGAGCTCAGTACTTGCAGTTCATGGATTCCCCAGTTGGTGTAGCTAGATACAGTAGCTACTGCTTCACTTCTACCAAAATGAAGAACCCACTTGGGCACAGATCAAATTCAAATAAAACGTTATTGGTCACGTGCGTTGAATACAACAGGTGTAGATTAACAGTGAAATGCTTACATACGAACCCATTCCCAACAATGCAGAGTTTAAAAAAGTAAGACAAATATTTGCCAAGTAAAAAGGAAATAGTAACACAATAAAAGCAATAAGGGGTATACCAGAATTGAGTCAATGTGCAGGGGTACGAGGTAGTTAAGGTATTGAGGTAATACAGTACGTACATGTGGGTATTGGTAAAAGTGACAAGGCAATCAGGATATATAATAAAGAGAGTAGCAGCAGCGTATGTAAAGAGTGTGAAAGTATGTCTGTGTGAGTGTGTGTGGCGTCATTCTGCATGTGTGTGCGTTTTTTGTGTGTGAGTGTATGTAGTGTCTGTGTGTGTATGTGTGTGTCACGACTTCCGCCAAACTCGGCTCCCCTCCTAGTTCGGGCGGCGTTCGGCGGTCGACGTCACCGGCCTTCTAGCCATCGCCGTGCCATTTTTCATTGTTCCATTTGTTTTGTCTTGTCTTGGTTTACATTCCCTAACGCGCCTAGCTGGGTTTTCCCCCGGGGACTATGGACACTGTTGCGTCCGTCGGTTGTTTGCTTCTGCCGAATAAAGAGTGTGCCTGATCACAACTCTCTGCTCTCCTGCACCTGACTTCTACACCAGTAGCGCACAACTCTCTGCTCTCCTGCACCTGACTTCTACACCAGTAGCGCACAACTCTCTGCTCTCCTGCACCTGACTTCTACACCAGTAGCGCACAACTCTCTGCTCTCCTGCACCTGACTTCTACACCAGTAGCGCATACGCTGACAGTGTGTGTGCGCGCTGGAGTGTCAGTGTAGTATCTAGTGAGTGTGCGTAGAGCCAGTGCAAAACGATTAACATAAATATATTAATAAATAATAAAGGAGGCCAATGTAAATAGTCTGAGTAGCCATTTGATTAACTGTCCAGCAGTCTTATGGCTTGGTAGAAGCTGTTCAAGTGTCTTTGGCCCCCTACTTGGTCCCAGAGTAGCCTTGTAACTTAGTCCTCCCTATGATCTTCATCACTGCACACCTCAGCTGTCTTGCTTTTGAGCTTCTCTCCATCCTCAACCTCCAGACACTGGCTGGCATTTGAATCAAAACAATTGTCAGCCAGCTAACATTAGCTAGCTAGCCAAACAAATGACTTGCCAGCTTCAGTCTTGAAACTCTGTGGTAGATTTTGATTATATTAATTAGCTATGTTAATTGTTCATTATTTTTTATAAAAGTTTGTAGGGAAAAATGCCATAAAAAATGTATGAATTTTTACAAATATTTACAAAATGTACAGGATAGGTACAGTGGGGCAAAAAAGTATTTAGTCAGCCACCAATTGTGCAAGTTCTCCCACTTAAAAAGATGAGAGAGGCCTGTCATTTTCATCATAGGTACACTTCAACTATGACAGACAAAATGAGAAAGAAAATCACATTGTAGGATTTTTTATGAATTTATTTGCAAATTATGGTGGAAAATAAGTATTTGGTCACCTACAAACAAGCAAGATTTCTGGCTCTCAGACCTGTAACTTCTTCTTTAAGAGGCTCCTCTGTCCTCCACTCCTTACCTGTATTAATGGCACCTGTTTGAACTTGTTATCAGTATAAAAGACACCTGTCCACAACCTTAAACAGTCACACTCCAAACTCTACTATGGCCAAGACCAAAGAGCTGTCAAAGGACACCAGAAACAAAATTGTAGACCTGCACCAGGCTGGGAAGACTGAATCTGCAATAGGTAAGCAGCTTGGTTTGAAGAAATCAACTGTGGGAGCAATTATTAGGAAATGGAAGACATACAAGACCACTGATAATCTCCCTCGATCTGCGGCTCCCCGTGAGATCTCACCCCGTGGGGTCAAAATGATCACAAGAACGGTGAGCAAAAATCCCAGAACCACACTGTGGGACCTAGTGAATGACCTGCAGAGAGCTGGGACCAAAGTAACAAAGCCTACCATCAGTAACACACTATGCCGCCAGGGACTCAAATCCTGCAGTGCCAGACGTGTCCCCCTGCTTTAGCCAGTACATGTCCAGGCCCAGCAACAGCCCCAAAACATCACTGCTCTAGAGGAGATCTGCATGGAGGAATGGGCCAAAATACCAGCAACAGTGTGTGAAAACCTTGTGAAGACTTGCAGAAAACGTTTGACCTCTGCCATTGCCAACAAAGGGTATATAACAAAGTATTGAGATCAACTTTTGTTATTGACCAAATACTTTTTTTCACCATAATTTGCAAATAAATAAATTAAAAATCCTACAATGTGATTTTGTGGATTTTTTTTTCCATCATTTGGTCTATCATAGTTGAAGTGTACCTATGATGAAAATTACAGGCCTCTCTCATCTTTTTAAGTGGGAGAACTTGCACAATTGGTGGCTGACTAAATACTTTTTTGCCCCACTGTATGCTGCTGTTGCCCTCTTTCCATAAAGGCTAAGTCTGATTTACTCAGCTGTGAAGTGAATACTGATTCAGCTCTGTCCTCTGGCAGCTGCTATGCAAATCAGAACCAGAGGAAGGTTCAGTCAAATAAGTAAAAAAAGAAAAAAGGTCTATTTGAGTGTAAATCAGCACATAGAGTTGTCCCTAGCGAATCATTTGAGGTAGGATAATGGCGTGTGGAGACATAGATTTCTTTGGAATTCTGGTTGGAACCCTTAGGGAAGCCGTGTAAACGTTTTGTGAGCACCCACACTCTGTAAGGCAGTGCCATAAAAGCACTCACATAGGTCTACAACCCCCTAGATACATTTGTTTACAGATTACTATGAAACGTATACCCAGTGGTACTCCCACATAACATCTGTACAACACCTCAGCAAATGCTTTCCGCCAATTGGGGTTCTTTCACAGTTACCAAAACACTCACTATTCACTAAAACAGTTTAACTCCTGAGACAGACACAATTCCATTTCATGGGCCCATAGCCACGGGAAATAGGGGTGCTGGGTGTGCTGCATGAAATAATTTGGCCAAAATTAGGCTACAGTATATTATATTACTCCTGTCTGAACGTTAGAGAACATATCATGTATAGCATAAAATACTACACAAGAAAGCCTAATTTAGCTACAGAGGATCAATAGCTTCTAAATAAATTGCTGTGGATTATGTTTATCACAAGCACTTACAGTAGGGAAGGCTGCAATTTGGGCAGCACGTGCACCAACTATAGAACAGCTTGCTGCGTTGTGGCCAGAGATATAATCCATTGAATTTTGGAACCTCTGACCCTTGCACTTTGACTGTTAAACTAATGGGTTCACTAGCAATGGGTACACTAGCGATGGCTGCCAATCCTGACTTGAATGGGAAATGACATCTATGGATTGATTATATTTCTATGGTTGGTTGTGGCTGTTTGTCTGCCTTTCACAAATTTCAAAATACAATCTTGAGGAAAACATAGGCCTACTGTTTGGCAAGCAAATGCCTACTGCAGAAAAGAGGAGACTAGTCTGTCTGTAGAAGCTAACAATTTTGAGTGATTCTGAGTGAACAGCACTGATTTTCAAAGTAGCTTATCTTGAGATATTGGCACGAGTGCATCGGCCATCACCTGTGAGTAGCCTATACTTCATCTTCAACATTGGGTGATTCAGTGTCACTGGAAGATTTATTTTGTAGCCTACTGTAGCCTGGACTAAACTCAGAAAAAAATAAACATCCCTTTTTCAGGACCCTGTCTTTCAAAGATAATTTGTAAAAGTCCAAATAACTTCACAGATCTTAATTGTAAAGGGTTTAAACACTGTTTCCCATGCCTGTTCAATGAACCATAAACAATTAATGAGCATGCTTCTGTGGAACGGTCATTAAGACACTAACAGCTTACAGACGGTAGGCAATTAAGGTCAGAGTTATGAAAACGTAGGACACTAAAGAGGCCTTTCTACTGACTCTGAAAAACACCAAAAGAAAGATAAAATCAAATCAAATCAAATTTATTTATATAGCCCTTCGTACATCAGCTGATATCTCAAAGTGCTGTACAGAAACCCAGCCTAAAACCCCAAACAGCAAGCAATGCAGGTGTAGAAGCACGGTGGCTAGGAAAAACTCCCTAGAAAGGCCAAAACCTAGGACGAAACCTAGAGAGGAACCAGGCTATGTGGGGTGGCCAGTCCTCTTCTGGCTGTGCCGGGTGGAGATTATAACCGAACTTGGCCAAGATGTTCAAATGTTCATAAATGACCAGCATGATCAAATAATAATAATCACAGTCAGAACAGTTGAAACTGGAGCAGCAGCACGGCCAGGTGGACTGGGGACAGCAAGGAGTCATCATGCCAGGTAGTCCTGATGCATGATCCTAGGGCTCAGGTCCTCCGAGAGAGAGAAAGAAAGAGAGAAAGAGAGAATTAGAGAGAGCATACTTAAATTCACACAGGACACCGGATAGAACAGGAGAAGTACTCCAGATATAACAAACTGATCCTTGCCCCCAGACACATAAACTACTGCAGCATAAATACTGGAGGCTGAGACAGGAGGGGTCAGGAGACACTGTGGCCCCATCCAAGGATACCCCCGGACAGGGCCAAACAGGAAGGAAATAACCCCACCCACTTTGCCAAAGCACAGCCCCCACACCACTAGAGGGATATCTTCAACCACCAACGTACCACCCTGAGACAAGGCCGAGTATAGCCCACAAAGATCTACGCCACGGCACAACCCAAGGGGGGGAGCCAACCCAGACAGGAAGATCACTTCAGTGACTCAACCCACTCAAGTGATGCACCCCTCCTAGGGATGACATGACAGAGCCCCAGTAAGCCAGTGACTCAGGCAGAGACAGCAAGGGTGGTTCGTTGCTCCAGAGCCTTTCCGTTCGCCTTCACACTCCTGGGCCAGACTACACTCAATCATATGACCCACTGAAGAGATGAGTCTTCAAGTAAAGACTTAAAGGTTGAGACCGAGTTTGCGTCTCTCACATGGGTAGGCAGACCATTCCATAAAAATGGAGCTCTATAGGAGAAAGAGCTGCCTCCAGCTGTTGGCTTAGAAATTCTAGGGACAATTAGGAGGCCTGCGTCTTGTGACCGTAGCATACGTGTATGTATGTACGGCAGGACCAAATCAGAGAGATAAGTAGGAGCAAGCCCATGTAATGCTTTGTAGGTTAGCAGTAAAACCTTGAAATCAGCCCTTGCCTTGACAGGAAGCCAGTGTAGGGAGGCTAGCACTGGAGTAATATGATCAATTTTTTTGGTTCTAGTCAGGATTCTAGCAGCTGTATTTAGCACTAACTGAAGTTTAATTAGTGCATTATCCGGGTAGCCGGAAAGTAGAGCATTGCAGTAGTCTAACCTGGAAGTGGCAAAAGCATGGATTAATTTTTCTGCATCATTTTTGGACAGAAAGTTTCTGATTTTTGCAATGTTACGTAGATGGAAAAATGCTGTCCTTGAAACAGTCTTGATATGTTTGTCAAAAGAGAGATCAGGGTCCAGAGTAACGCCGAGGTCCTTCACCGTTTTATTTGAGACGACTGTACAACCATTAAGATTAATTGTCAGATTCAACAGAAGATCTCTTTGTTTCTTTGGACCTAGAACATGCATCTCTGTTTTGTCCGAGTTTAAAAGTAGAAAGTTTGCAGCCATCCACTTCCTTATGTCTGAAGCACAGGCTTCTAGCGAGGGCAATTTTGGGGCTTCACCATGTTTCATTGAAATGAACAGCTGTGTGTCATCCGCATAGCAGTGAAAGTTAACATTATGTTTTCGAATGAGATCCACAAGAGGTAAAATATATAGTGAAAACAATAGTGGTCCTAAAATGGAACCTTGAGGAACACTGAAATTTACAGTTGATTTGTCAGAGGACAAACCATTCACAGAGACAAACTGATATCTTTCCGACAGATAAGATCTAAACCAGGCCAGAACTTGTCCATGTAGACCAATTTGTGTTTCCAATCTCTCCAAAAGAATGTGGTGATCGATGGTTTCAAAAGCAGCACTAAGGTCTAGGAGCACAAGGACAGATGCAGAGCCTCGGTCTGATGCCATTTAAATGTAATTTACCACCTTCACAAGTGAAGTCTCAGTGCTATGATGGGGTCTAAAACCAGACTGAAGCATTTCGTATACATTGTTTGTCTTCAGGAAGGTAGTGAGTTGCTGCGCAACAGCCTTTTCTAAATTTTTTGAGAGGAATGGATGATTCGATATAGGCCGATAGTTTTTTGCCCAGGGTCCCTGCTCATTTGCTTGAACGTGCCTTAGGCATGCTGCACGGAGGCATGACGACTGCAAATGTTGCCAGGGCACTAAATTGCAATGTCCGTACTGTGAGACTCCTAAGACAGCACTACTGGGAGACAGGACGAACCGATGATCGTCCTGACAGTGGCAGACCACGTGTAACAACACCTGCACAGGATCGGTACATCCGAACATCACACCTGTTGGACAGGTACAGAATGGCAACAACAACTGCCCGAGTTACACCAGGAACGCATAATCCTACCATCAGTGCTCAGACTGTCCGCAAAAGGCTGAGAGAGGCTGGACTGAAGCCTTGTAGGCCTGTTGTAAGGTAGGTCCTCACCAGACATCACCGGCAACAACGTCGCCTGAACTGAATTTAGTCAACCAAAATGTTTCAAGGGAATGAAACATAACAAGTTTTGCATATAATATAATAATACTAATGATAAAATAAATGATTATAAATACGAAGAAAAAGAAAAAGCCCTCTGAACAGTCTCAATTTGTCAGGGCATGGACTCTACAAGGCGTATTAGGTGTTCAACAGGAATGATGGCCCATGTTGAATCCAATGCTTCCCACAGTTGTGTCAAGTTGGCTGGATGTCCTTTGGCTGGTGGACCATTCTTAACACAAACCGGTGCGCCTGGGACCTACTACCATACCCAGGTCAAAGGCACTTAAATACTTTGTCTTGCTCATTCACCCTCTGAACGACACACATACACAATCAATGTCTCAATTGTCTCAAGGCTTAAAAATCCTTCTTTAACCCGTCTCCTCTCCTTCATCTACACTGATTGACGTGGATTTAACAAGGGACAACAATAAGGGATCTTAGCTTTCACCTGGATTCACCTGGTCAGTCACCTGCTCAATAGAAAGAGCAACTGTTCTTAATGTTTTTATACTCGGTGTAGATGCATTATTTATTATAAAGGACCTCCCCCCCCTCCTCCAGCACTTCCAACTCAAACATCATCCCGAGGCTCTGCATAGGCCTAGTCTGTCTGTCTGTCTGTCTGTCTGTCTGTCTGTCTGTCTGTCTGTCTGTCTGTCTGTCAGGGGAATATAGCTTCCCCTCGCATGCCTGGTGCTGCAGATACAAAACATTACCCAAGCTCTCAGCCCTAATGAACTGTTTCTATAGCAACCACCATGCTGTCTCCTGCATCTCTCAGACACAGAGAATTGCTAAAAGGGTCGTTCCACCTCAAAAAATCCACCATCCCCCCCCCCCGAGTATTATTTCTTCATCCAATGTAATACATACCCAGAGAATTGGTGATTCCCCACCGTTCAGATAAATTAGTCACTGAAGTTGTCCCATCCTATATCCTGGCTGCCAGTTCCTGATCTTTGATAACATCATGTGAAGAGTTGCTTGAAGCGTGACAAGAATGATGGATGGAGGAATACAACAGTGCTGAGGCAGAGGGCTCGTAGAGAAGTTGACTGGTTACTATTTTTATCTTAGTGTGGTGAGCTTTCTGGCTCCCAGTTGCTGTGGCTCACCCAAGTGGGTGATTCACAGAGTGGAAGAGGAACAGTCCAGTGGCTATGTGACTCAGGCTGATTCCCAGACTTGCCCTCTACAAGGTCACCAGCAGACTCCATCGCCATCATTTACCATCCTCTGAACAGCTCCATCCGCTCAAGTCATGAACTGACCCTCTCCATCTGCAGAGGATGTCGCTTTCAAAGACTTGGCCTCTATTGGTTGACCTTCTGTCATGATATTCTGCTTGTTTGTTGTTTTGTTGTTGCAAGTTGGATGTTAAATACTATATTTGTTGAATATTATATAAATGCTATAAATTCAAATGGCCATCTTGGCTGTGATCAATTAGCTTAATTTCTCAGAAATCTCATTATATTTCAATAAAATGATCTTTCAGGTATGCTAATCGTAACTGTTTTTAACAACAGAAATGATTTCAGAAACAATCTGAGATGGTGTGTGTCATGGCTTGCTGAAATGACATGGAACGACCCAAAAATGAAAAGTCACTTGTGGAAATTTTGGAGGAACAGAGCAGTTAATAAAGATGACATCAAAACACAAACAAGATACTGAATGAACCACATTAATTAACCATGTGGATATGCCCGGAAGACAGAGTTAATTAAACAATGGCTCCAGTATAGTGCTGTAATGTAGGGACCACAATGCGGTATAACATCTCATAACATGTATCTGATTCCTAAAATAACACCTTGACACCAGCCTATGTTATATCTAGCAACCCAGTAGGTGGGCTTGGACAGAGAGAAGGTCAGAGGACTATTCATCCTCTCAGCATGGGAGGTGACCCCACAGCCCCATGGACAGCACCATGGACACCCTGTCACAGGCAACATAAAGGTCAAACAGTCAAACATACCACTTGTCCCCTGCAGCGGAAGAGTAGCCATGTTCAACGTTACAGTTCCTTCAGAAAGTATTCACACCCCTTGAATGTTTCCACATTTTGTTGTGTTACAGCTTGAATTTAAAATGTTACATTTAGATGTTTTGTCACTGGCCTGCACACAATACCCCATAATGTCAAAGTAAAATTATGTTTAAGTATTTTTTAAATATTTTTAATTAAAAATTCAAAGCTGAAATGTCTTGAGTGATAACTATTCAACCCGTTGGTTATGGCAAGCCTAAATAAGTTCAGAAGTAAACATTTTCTTAACAAGTCACATAATAAGCTGCATGGACTCACTCTGTTTGCAATAATAGCGTTGAACATGATTTTTGAAGGACTACCTTATTTCGATACCCCACACATACAATTCACTGTAACGGTCCCTCCGTCGAGCAGTCATCGAGCAGTCAAACATATCCAGGTGTTAGAATGGCCAAGTCAAAGTCCAGACCTGAATCCAATCGAGAATCTGTGGAAAGAACTGAAAACTGCTGTTCACAAATGCTCTCCATCCAACCTCACTGAGCTCGAGCTGTTTTGCAATGAGGATTGGGAAAAAATTTCAGTCTCTCGATGTGTAAAACTGATAGAGACATACCCCAAGCGACTTACAGCTGAAATCTCAGCAAAAGGTGGCGCTACAAAGTATTAACTTAAGGGGGCTGAATAATTTTGCACGCCCAATTTTTCAGTTTTTTGATTTGTTAAAAAAGTTTGAAATATCCAATATATGTCGTTCCACTTCATGATTGTGTCCCACTTGTTGTTGATTCTTCACAAAAAATTACAGTTTTATATCTTTATGTTTGAAGCCTGAAATGTGGCAAAAGGTCGCAAAGTTCAAGGGGGCCGAATACTTTCGCAAGGCACTGTATGTCAAGACCTGAAAATGGTTGTCTAGCAGTGATTAACAACCAATTTGACAGAACTTGAAGAATTTTGAAAAGAATAATGGACAAATGTTGCACAATCCAGGTGTGGAAAGCTCTTAGAGACTTACCCAGAAAGACTCACAGCTCTAATTGCTGCCAAAGGTGCTTCTGCAAAGAATTGACTCAGGGTTGTGAATACTTACTTAAATTACATATTTCAGTATTTCATTTTCAATACATTTGCAAAAACTTCTAAAAACCTGTTTTCACTTTGTCATTATGGGGTATTATGTGTAGATGGGTGGAAAAAAATATTTAATTTTGAATTCAGGCTGTCACACAATAAAAGCCGTATGTCAAGCAGTATGAATACTTTCTGAAGGCACTGAGTGTACAAACAATTATGGACACCTTTCTAATATTGAGTTGCACCCCCCCCCCGTTTTGCCCTCAGAACAGCATCAATTCATTGGGGCATGAAGTCTACAAGGTATGGAAAGCATTCCACAGGGATGCTGTCCCATGTTGACTCCAATGCTTCACACAGTTGTGTCAAGTTGGCTGGATGTCCTTTGGGTGTGAAAAACCCAGCAGCATTGTAGTTCTTGACACAAACCGGTGCACCTGGCACCTACTACCATACCCCGCTCAAAGGCACTTAAATCTTGTCTTGCCCCGCCGTCCACTGAATGGTACACACACAATCCATGTCTCCGTTGTCGCAAGGCATGAAAATCCTTCTTTAACCCATCTCCCCCCCTTCATCTACACTGATTGAAGTGGTTTTAACAAGTGACATCAATAACGGATCATAGCTTTCACCTGGATTCACCTGGTCAGTCGACTTCATGGAAAGAGCAGGTGTCCTTGATGTTTTGTACACAGTGTACATGTCTGAGAAAAATGTTGTTAACAAGTCCAGCCTTTTTGAAGACTTATGTGTTTTGTCCTGTTTCCAGAAAGCTGGTATCACAGTGGTTGGTTGAATAGGGCTCTTTAAGGACACAGTAAATAGGTTTTTAACCACACCACAAGTCTAATAACACATTTCCAAACCACTAGTTTTTATTGATCTTTAAAAAAGTGTGATGTACCTTGCTGCATCAGTTTTACTGTTCCTTTATTGTTGTGTTACTGTTGATCTCAGCAGTTATTTATTAGATTAGCAGTTTTAAACACTGGTCTGTGAGATAAAAAATTAATCAAGCCGTGTTTTTCCCCTCCATTTGAGCTCCATTAACTGAATCTTGAGGCTGTTGTCTGTAGAGGATGAAAGCAGGGTGACAGTGACAGTCAGAGGTTTTCTCAGAATCAAAAATGTCTCTTCCTCTCGTTTCTTAGAACGTGGAATTTGGTGAAGAACCCTATTGTCTGAGCATCAATGAAGTCCCACTGAAACAGTTTGAGTGGCCTAAAGCTACCTCACAAAGACCATTGATGAGAACATAAAACCTATACTCTCCATTTCACGAGATGCTCTGTTGCTTGTGCTATACATGCATGTTCCTAATGAGGCAGTTTGGCAATAGCAAGTGTCACAGTGCTAGCATTTCTCGTACATTGCCTCAGCTGGGGTTGGAAGCAGTGGCTGGGAAATGCTTTAAATTAATGAACAGCATCTAGCTTAGCAGAGGCTTGTCTCATGACTAAAGGAGGTAAAAGTTAAAGAACAAAATCCAAGTGTACAATAATGAACAGCATAATAATGTTTTAAAAGACTCTCAGCGATGTAGAAATCAAATCAAACCTACCTCCTCTATGTCCCCCCCCCCACCCCACAGGCACACGCACAACCACACACACAGCTCTAGCATCTCTCAATCTAACACCAACTTGTCTTGACTCGTCCTCAGATGATCCCTGTCTGACTGAGCCTGACACATCCTTTTCAGTCAGAGTACAAACACATTAAGAACTCAGTCAATCACTCAATCCTTCAATCAGTCATTCAATCAAGTCTAGACAGGAAATAAAGGCTTGGTTCGTGTGTGCGTGCGTGTGTGGATTGTCATGTAGTGAGGTATGTCACGTATGTAGGTCATTGTAAAATACAGGTAACTGCCAAAAAAGAATGGAAACACTTGAGTAATTGAGGGTTCTGGCGGCTCTGTTATGGTGTGGGTGTATTTTCCTGGAATGGTTTAGGTCTACTAAACCCCTTAGAGGGCAAGGTAAACGACAGCGAAAAACACAGCCATTCTGACTGATCACCTTATCTTGATAGTGGATGACAATGCCCACATCCACAGTGCACAAGTGGTCTCTGAATGGTTTTGATGAGCATGGAAACGACTTAAACCATATGCCACGGCTGTCTCAGTGACCAGATCTCAACCCAATTGATCACTTATGGGAGATTCTGGAGTGGCGCCTGAGACAGCGTTTTTCACCACCATCAGCAAAATACCAGATGATAGAATTTCTCTTGGAAGAATGTGTTATCCCTCCAAAAGAGTTCGAGGCACTTGTAGAATCTATGCATAGGAGCATTGAAGCTGTTCTGGCGGCTTGTTGGTATTTCTATTATTCTGGCAGTTACATATACACTACCATTCAAAAACACTACCAAACACTACCAAAAACGGCTGACTTTCTGTGGAATATCTAGCCTTCATTTCTCAGAACAAGAATAGACTGACGAGTTTCAGAAGAAAGTTCTTTGTTTCTGGCCATTTTGAGCCTGGAATCGAACCCACAAAAGCTGATGTCCAGACACACAACTAGTTTCATGAAGGCCAGTTTTATTGCTTCTTTAATCAGAACAACAGTTTTCAGCTGTGCTAACATAATTGCAAAATGGTTTTCTAATTATCAATTAGCCTTTTAAAATGATAAACTTTGATTAGCTAACACAACGTGCCATTGGAACACAGTGATGGTTGATGATAATGGGCCTCTGTACGCCTATATAGGTATTCCAGCAGTTTCCAGCTACAATAGTCATTTACAACATTAGCAATGTCTACTCTGTATTTCTGATAAATTTTATGTTATTTTAATGGACCAAAAATGTGCTTTTCTTTAAATAATAAGGACATTTCAAATGGACTTTTGAAAGGTATTGTACATACAGTACATTCGGAAAGTATTCAGACCCCTTGACTGTTTCCACATTTTGGTACGTTACAGCCTTATTCTAAAATAGATTACATTTTTTTGTCCCCCACGTCAATCTACACACAATACCCCATAATGACAAAGCAAAAACAGTTTTCTCTAAAACTGAAATATCACATTTACATAAGTATTCAGACCCTTTAATCAGTACTTTGTTGAACCACCTTTGACAGTGATTACAGCCTTGGGTCTTCTTGGTTATGATGCTACAAGCTTGGCACACTTGTATTTGCGGAGATTCTCCCATTCTTCTCTACAGATCCTCTCAAGCTCTGTCAGGTTGGATGGGGAGCATTGCTGCACAGCTATTTTTAGGTCTCTCCAGAGATGTTCGATCGGGTTCAAGCCCAGGCTCTAGCTGAGCCACTCAAGGACATTCAGAAATGTGTCCCGTAGTCACTCCTGCTTTGTCTTGGCTGCTATGTACTTACAGTCGTTGTCCTGTTGGAAAGTGAACCTTCGCCCCCGTTCTGAGATCCTGAGCGCTCTGAAGCAGGTTTTTATCAAGGATCTCTGTACTTTGCTCTGTTCATGTTTCCCTCAATCCTGACTAGTTTCACAGTCCCTGCCGCTGAAAAACATCCCCACAGCATAATGCTGCCACCACCATGTTTCCTCCAGACGTGACGTTTGGCATTCAGGCCAAAGAGTTCAATCTTGGTTTCGTCAGACCAGAGAATCTTGTTTCTCGTGGTCTGAGAGTCTTTAGGCAAACTCCAAGCGGGCTGTCATGTGCCTTTTACTGAGGAGCAGGCTTCCGTCTGGCCACTTTACCATAAAGGCCTGATTGGTGGAGTGCTGCAGAGATGGTTGTCCTTCTGGAAGGTTATCCCATCTACACAGAGGAACTCTGGAGCTCTGTCAGATACCATTGGGTTCTTGGTCACCTCCCTGACCAAGGCCAGGCTGTCACGCCTTGGTCTTATTTTGTGTTTTCGTTAATTAGTTGGTCAGGCCAGGGTGTGACATGGGTTTATGTTGTTGTATTTCGTAGTGGGTTTTTTTAGTTATTGGGATTGCGGCTGAGTAGGGGTGTTGCATAGGTTTGGCTGCCTGAGGCGGTTCTCAATCAGAGTCAGGTGATTCTCGTTGTTTCTGATTGGGAACCGTATTTAGGTAGCCTGGGTTTATTTATTAGTTATTTCATGTACAGTTCCGTTTTTTCTTCATTAAAAACATGAGTAACCAACACGCTGAATTTCAGTCCGACTCTCTTTTGACAAACGAAGAACGCTGTTACACATGCAGCCAGCTCTAGGAAGTCTTGGTGTTTCTAAACTTCTTCCATTTAAGAATGATAGAGGCCACTGTGTTCTTTGGGACCTTCAAATGTTTTGGTACCTTTCCTGAGGTATGTGCCTTGACAGAACCCTATCTCAGAGCTCTGACATGCACTGTCAACTGTTGGACCTTATATAGCTTGGGTATGATTTGGAAAGGCACACGCCCATCAATTGAACTTACCACAGGTGAACTCCAATCAAGTTGTAGAAACATCTCAAGGATAATCAACGGAAACAAGATGCACCTTAGATCAATTTCGAGTCTCATAGCAAATGGTCTGAAAAGTTACATTATGTACAGTATATAAGGTATTTCTGTTTTTTATTTTTAATACATTTGTATACTGTACAGTAAGGCAGCTGAGGTTTAGCATCTGTGTCTGATTAGACCTGTCTCTGTGGACAGGGCCAGGGCGAACATCTCAAGTTTTCTGCTAATGCAATGTTCTTTTTTTTCACTGTTCTGATGCAATGATTGGATGATTAGGCTCTGTACACTGTACCTGTGAGGTCACATAGAACATGTTCTCCCGCTTCACACACTTGTGATTCAGAAACCCAAACCTTTCATTAGATAATAATTACAACATCCGACTGAGGATTGCCTTCCCCACTCACAATGATATCTGAGCCAGACTTAAGGCATATAGCAGTTTGGTCAAAGCTACAGTAGGGTCTATGTTCTTCTGCATTTTGAGGCACGGACATTATCAGAAAGGATTTATACAGAACAAATTTCAACCAGCTGGGGTTAGAATCACAAGCATGAGTTATTGCATTTACAACTGACATTACTTAATGCCATCTAGCAATCTGCAATAACAACCTTTGTATGTATTGTATGGTATCTGGTCAAAGTCTAGAGACTGAAAGCTTGGTACAGTATACTGTCAGTCTGTACATTTTGTTTGGTCATATTGAGTTTCCTTTTCCTGTTAATTGCAATCTTCTGGCTCGGAGTGTCGCAGGAACAAAGCATTGACCTTGAGAGTACTTCATATAAAAATACTTTAAGGTTGTTGTGGTCTGAAGAATTCACACATAGACGTTGACACATTTCATGATATATGGAAAACTTGTCGTCCAAACCTCTTATTGGAAGCAAAGCACAGCTGGAAATATATATGCATTTACAAACACTGGAAGTAGTAAATAAATTAACATGCAACATGGTATTATATACACATCCGTTTATTAGAAATAAATGAAAGAACTAACTGTTCTTTTCTCTTGATATACGTTGTAATCATCGAGACAACTTGAATGCTTCTGGGCACACACATCACAATGTTAGATCATGAGCATGTTTACATTCATAATGACTCTCAATATCCATTTCTATAAAAAAGGCTGAGGAAAATTCAAAATGCTTGAGTCTGGACATTGATGCAAACCACAGACGTGATTATGACGTGTCTTTACCCTTGACAAATTATGTGACACTACCAAGATCCTTCAGGGGGGGATGGAAAATGATTAGTGATGATCACATATACTACACGTATGCGCGCATGCACGCACACACGCACGCACACACACGCACGCACACACACACACACGCACACACACACACACATGCATGCACACACACACACACACACACACACACTCTCTCTCTCTGAGTCCCCCTGTGGGCTGTAGATATGCTTATATAACATGATGCGCTAGTTTTTCTCTGGTGGTGACAGGACTCCTTACAGTGCCTGTCCATCATACAACAGCCCGGGCAGAAGTCGTACGAGTGAACTCCCATGGGCCTCTGCTCTGAGCTGTGTGAGCATTCTCCCTCATTACCACACTGATAATGGACTGTCCCAATACTGATAAATAGCTTTCTACTGTATCCTCGTCTCCTTGTTCGTCATGATCACTTGATTTGACAGGATATGGCAGATTATAGCTATGGGGGAAACCTATGCAGTCATTTGACATCAGGGGTCATAAAGGAGAGCGAAGGAGACAAGGAGAATACACCATTTAAGAGTATTAGGACACTTCTTGACACTTCTTGGAAATAGGACAAACCTGTCATTGGATGTCTTTCCCCCCCAGTAACACATGATTCACTTTTATACTGTACTGTACACATAAAATAGTGCCGTGATGGCAATGATGCCTGCTCAGATTTGTACTGTAAATAAACATTTGTTTCTCCAACATGCTCTCACAGTTTCACATCAGAATTAGATGTTCATCCATGTTACTCAAAAGTCAAAATTCAAAGCAGTTCCAATCGTCAAATGTTTAAAGGTTACGTTTAGGCATTAACTCCGGAATCTTAAAGTTAGGCATTAACTCTGAATGGTTAAGGTAAGGGTTAAGGTTTCGGATAGGTTTAAAATACAAATCTACAAAACGACTTTCTATCTCTGGATTCTAACATGCAACCTTTGGCACTGGAAGCAGATGGATGAAAGAGATTTTTGTTTTTTAAGCCTATACCAAATCTCAAAAACAACTTTCTATTGCTGGATTCAAACATGCAACCGTTAGCACTAGAGGCAGCTGCTAACACCCATCCAACATCCCTGTCCCCAATACCCTAGCAAAACCAAAAACTATTTGAAGGTTACAGCCCTCACCCTTGCCCCTAATGCTCAGTTTCCATGTCATCTCCCGAAATCTGTAGAAATGGGCTCCCGAGTGGTGCAGCACTCTAAGGCGCTGCATCTCAGTGCTAGTAGGCGTCACTATAGACACCCTGGTTTGAATCCAGGCTGTATTGCAACTGTCTGTGTTTGTGAGTTCCATAGGGCGGTGCACAATTGGCCCAGCGTCATCTGGGTTTGGCTGGTGTAGGCTGTCATTGTAAATAAGAATTTGTTCTTAACTGACTTGCCTAGTTCAATAAAGGTTAAATAAAATAAATGGATGGATTTCAAATACTGATTTGTATCACAGGTGACCTGGCTGCTTTCTCACCATTCAAACATTCATACGTTCAGTTAACAACCATTAAAAAAATTGAAAGTTAAATGTAAACCTGTTTCTTGATGAAAGGGGCATTTGTAAGACACATTGTTCTGTATTGTATGATGCACATGAGAAGTACATGTGTGATGTTTTGGCAAGATATGACATTAAAAACATGATTGGAAATAAGAAAGCACAGAATAAATAATACATTCAAGTAACAATCCAAGTAATTTCTTCATTACATCCCCCTTCATTCAAGTAACAATCCAAGTCATTTTTTCATTGCTTCTCCCCTCATTGAAGTAACAATCCAAGTCATTTTTTCATTGAGTCTCCCCTCAGCCTTATAACACATTGCATAACCAACCCATAACCATGCCCATAACCAAGCCCATAACCAAGCCCATAACCATGCCCATAACCAAGCCCATAACCATGCCAATAACCAAGCCCATTACCAAGCCCATAACCAAGCCCATAACCAAGCCCATAACCATGCCAATAACCAAGCCCATAACCAAGCCCATAACCAAGCCCATAACCATGCCCATTACCCACACACACAATCAAAATAAACAGTGAGTAAAATGCATAAAATGGGCCTGATTTGTATAAGACAATACAATATATGTATATCCCAAATATATTTCTATCAAGCATGATGAATAGCCTGTCAGAGGAGAGAAGCCGGATTAAACCTTGAGGCTACCAAGCTATTTCCCTAATCTGCCTTCTACATCCACCACCCATTGAGAAGTATTCATCACTATGGAACTCCATGATATGAGCCCTGTCTTCCTCGAGCATTGCTTCGATAGCATACTGTTATTCACAGGTGAACACAGGAAGAGTTGTTTTTTAATGATGAGTATTCTGTTTAACACCAGAAATAGTGATGTGCAGACCAAGTGAGGGACTTAATTACGAAGTATTAGCCAAAACCTCTGTGTTTAACACCCCCTCTCCCTCCCCCAAGCTGCATTAAGAAAACCAACCAAAGATGGCAAAAGAAGAATCTTAGAGTCTTTGTACTATGTGTGCAGATCACTTCTGCTTTTGATGGACTTAACATTGAGATAAATACATATCTTACCTTACTATTTCCACATGAATGGATGAATTTTTGGGATACAGAGTTAGTGAAGGCAACCATAGAGGTGAATGGTTGATATGCTTCTGTAGGACCATTTCTCTCTTTGATAAATAGTGTCTACGTTTGTCTATGAGTGGGAGGAGAGGAGGAGGGATGAAGAGGAGAGGAACAGGAGGAGTAGGAGGAAGAGAGTGACATTCTATCAGTAATGCGCCTGAATGACAAAGTCACCATTGCAGGCAGGGGACAATGGGACAGTAACAGGGACAAAATGGTTGACACACACAGACAGACAGAGGTCAGAAATATCCCAGTCAGTCCAGCTCCAATCGGAAATATGCTTGTATGCTCTGTCTTCTGTTAAATCTCCACTTCAAAAGGTCAAAGTTCATATCCTTCCATGCACCTTCTCTTTGTTACTTGATGTGTTGCTGTGTTCTCTAAAAGACGCATAAATAATGTACAAATATTCTCAAGGATTGCTTAAGTAAGAATTAAGACTTGATAACGACCCAAATAGATAAGACTCAGTCCAACATGCACCGGCAATCCAAAACACGGTTCAAAGTGTTCTTCCATTATTTAAGGCACTAGGAATATTCCTTAGGTAAAAAGCTGCATGTCCATCTTGAAGGTAAAAAAATTGATCCAAACATTCTGCTTTAAAACTGTAAGCGGTGTCATTACTGAAAGCAACGCATCAAATAAATGCTGCCCTAGTAGTCTGAATACATGAACCATACAAAAGTGTCAACTGAAACGAAAAAAGACACAATCTTGGAAATACATCAACTGCATGCTCCGTAAGTTTGGTGATGATTGTTGCCTCCTGGTGAGAACCTAACACTTGTTGGGTAAAAGGCCTTAGAGAAAGTTTCATCTTGGATGATACAGTGTTGGACAGTGAAGAACCTCTTCATCTGATGCAGACTTCAGAGCCTCTCTGTGTTTTCAGGTGGAGTGGGAGCATTAACGCGTGTGTCTCTCCACAAGCTCCATCAATTAGTGTGTGTGTGTGGATTTGTGTGTGATGATCGATCTACTGTAAGTGATGATCGACCAGTGTCTCTCTCCCTCACAGCACTTAATCGATTACTGCACAGCCTAGTGTGTGTATGCATCTCATCACCTTTGACGAACATGTGTGTGTGCATGGGTGTATGTCTGAAAACTCACCTACAGTATGCCTGAGATCTCAGCTTGAAGTGTCTGTCTCTCCAACCAGCCTCTTAACCAATGAGCACAAGTGTGAGCATGAACACACAAGTGTGTGTGTGTGTGTGTGTTAGTCTCACTTAATGATCTCCACTGATGACCATAAATGTGTCTCACCTTCATGTTCCATCCACAACCATGGTGTCTCATCACTAGAGGCTCTCTATGATGGCTACCTCAGCGTAGTCCGGACTGAGTCCGTTCAGGTAGAGTCCACTGCCATTGCGGGCCAGGGCTCCAGGGACAGGAGTGAGGGAGAGAGCCAGGTTGGGGTAGGCCTCCCTCTCATCCCCTGGCCCCAGGTTCACGGACAGCGTCCTCCTGCCCGGGGTCATCTCCTGGGTGATGGGGTTGAGGCCCAGCTCTGAGGACAGTCGACGCTTAATGGAGGCGGCACGTTCAAACTTGTTCGAGATGTCTACGCTCAGGCGACGCCGTGTCTCCTTGAACTCAGCCGACACGTTTGCCGTCCACTCTGCTGCATGGATCCGGAACTCCCCTACCTCCAGAAAGAAAGAGAGAAAGAGATAGAGAGGGAGGAGATTTCGCCCCAGATTCATCAAGAATTCCTGATGTATTTGACCTATTCAAATACTCTTTATATACACAGTACCAGTCAAAGGTTTGGACACACCTACTCATTCAAAGGTTTTTCTTCATTTTTACTATTTTCTAGAATGTAGAATAGTGAAAACATCAAAATTATGAAATGAAACATATGGAATCAGGTAGTAACCAAAAACGTGTTAAACAAATCAAAATCCATTTTACATTTTTCAAAGTAGCCACCCTTTTCCTTGATGACAGCTTTGCACACTCTTGGCATTCTTTCTTTCACTCTGTGGTCCAACTCATCCCAAACTATCTCAATTGGGTTGAGTTCGTGTAATCATGGAGTCCTGGTCATCTGATGCAGCTCCCCATCACTCTCCTTCTTGGTCAAATAGCCCTTACACAGTGTGTTGGGTCATTATCCTGTTGAAAAACAAATGATATGTCCCACTAAATGTCCCACTAAACACAAACCAGATGGGATGGCGTATCGTTGGAGAATGCTGTGGTAGCCATGCTGGTTAAGTGTACCTTGAATTCTAAATAAATCACCGACAGTGTCACCAGCAAAGCAACCACACACCATCACAACTCCTCCTTCATGCTTCACAGTGGGAACCACACATGCGGTCACAAAGACACAGAGTTTGGAACCAACAATCTCAAATTTGGACTCATCAGATCAAAGGACAGATTTCCACCCGTCTAATGTCCATTGCTCATGTTTCTTGGCCCAAGCAAGTCGCTTCTTATTATTGGTGTCCTTTAGTAGTGGTTTCTTTGCAGGGTAGCCTAGTGGTTAGAGCGTTGAACTAGTAACCGAGAGGTTGCAAGCTCAAACCCCCGAGCTGACAAGGTACAAATCTGTCGTTCTGCCCCTGAACAGGCAGTTAACCAACTGTTCCTAGGCCGTCATTGAAAATAAGAATTTGTTCTTAACTGACTTGCCTAGTAAAATAAAGGTAAAATTAAAAAATAAATAAAGGCCTGATTCACTCAGTCTCCTTTGAACAATTAATGTTGAGATGTGTCTGTTACTTCAACTCTGCGAAGCATTTATTTGGGCTGCAATTTCTGAAGCTGGTAACTCTAAAAGAACTTGTCCTCTGCAGCAGAGGTAACTCTGGGTCTTCCTTTCCTGTGGCGGTCCTCATGAGAACCAGTTTCACCATAGCGCTTGACGGTTGTTGCGACTTTACTTGAAAAAACTTTCAAAGTTCTTGACATTTTCTGGATATATTGACCTTCATGTCTTAAAGTAACGATGGAATGTCGTTTCTCTGCTTATTTGAGCTGTTCTTGTCGTAATATGTACTGGATCATTTACCATATAGGGCTATATTCTGTATACCACCCCTACCTTGTCACCCCATGAAGCTGTTAGGGAGAATGCCAAGAGTGTGCAAAGCTGTTATCAAGGCAAAGAGTGGCTACTTTGAAGAATCGCAAATATAAAATATATTTTGATGGGATTAACACTTCTTTGGTCCTACATGATTCCTTATGTGTTATTTCATAGTGTTGATGTCGTCACTATTAATCAACAATGTAGAAAATAGTAAAAAATAAAGAAAAATCCTGGAATGAGTAGGTGTGTCCAATCTTTTGACTGGTACTGTATATATATATATATATATATATATATATATATATATATATATATATATATCACAGGAGGTTGGTGGCACCTTAATTGTGGAGGACAGGCTTGAGGTAATGGCTGGAGCGGAATTAGTCAAATCAAATCAAATGTAATTATTTCACATGCGCCGAATAAAACAGGTCGACCTTACAGTGAAATGCTTACTTACGAGCCCCTAACCAACAATGTAGTTTTAAAAAATACACATAAGAATAAGAGATAAAAGTAACAAGTAATTAAAGAGCAGCAGTGAAATAACAACAGCGAGACTACATACAGGGGGAGTAGCGATACACAGAGAATGTGCGACCAATTGAACATGAATGTGCGACCAATTGAATGTCCGACCAATTGAACATATCCCTTCCTATATAAAGCCTTGACGGCAATATAACCTCCTGTTCCAAGTACGTGAGGTCTGCTGCCTCTGCGTTAAAAGCACTAACATGTCAACTACAGAACTAAGCCAACCTCAGCGTGAGCTTTGGTTGCGAATGGTATGAACTTTGAACTCTTATTCACTACAGAAGTATACCTCCTAGCCGTTGAGTTAGCAACAGCAGCTGCAAATGCGGGTTAGGAAAGAACAGACAGAGTATCGCGTCTACCACACAACAACGTTACTACAACGTATCCAATTGACCACCAGAGACATTCTTCATTGGACAAGGACTTGGTTTGGCAACACGGCCTTCCATCTACCACCAACCTACCGAAGCGCAACTCAGAGTAAATGTTTATTGCATTTCCCTTTTCCAAATGGGCGGTAATTTAGAATGCATAAGATACTGTATTTATGATAGCACAGCTTCTCCCTTTTTCCCTCAGTCTTCCCGCTCTTTCACGCAAACCCAGCCCCTTTTCTTTTGTGTAACCAGCTGTCATATCTGTTCCGCCCACTAGGGACGTTTCCTTTATGATGTAATTTGTAATCAAGGTATGATTCATTCTTTGTATATGTAATTCTGTGTGATTAGTTAGGTATTTAGTAAATAAATAATTAAACCCAATTTTGTATTGCTGATTCAAGTTGTTAGGCAGGGTTCATGAAGAATTTACAACTTTCAGATGAGACTGAATTACGGTGACGATTAATATTGACTGCTATTGGCCACAGCACGTCCTGGGAATCCGGCTGGCCCTGCGGCCTTGTGAATGTTGACCTGTTTAATGGTCTTACTCACATTGACTGCGGAGAGCATGATAACACAGTCTTCCGGAACAGCTGGTGCTCTCATGCATGTGTTTAGCTCGTCTGGTAGGCTCATGTCACTGGGCAGCTCTTGGCTGTGCTTCTCCTTGTAGTCTGTAATGGGTTGCAAGCCCTGCCACATCCGACGAGCAATGGAGCCGGTGTAGTACGATTCGATCTTAGTCCTGTATTGACACTTTGCCTGTTTGATGGTTCGTTGGAGGGCATAGTGGGATTTCTTATAAGCTTCTGGGTTAGAGTCCCGCTCCTTGAAAGCGGCAGCTCTAGCCTTTAGCTCAGTGAAGATGCTGCCTGTTATCCATGGCTTCTGGTTGGGGTATGTACGAACGGTCATTGTGGGGACGACATCATCGATGCACTTATTGATGAAGCCAATGACTGATGTGGTGTACTCCTCAATGCCATCGGAGGAATCCCGGAACATATTCCAGTCTGTGCTAGCAAAACTGTCCTGTAGCTTAGCATCTGTTTCATCTGACAACTTTTTTATTGATCTAGTCACTGGTGCTTCCTGCTAAAAAAAATCAGGAATCAGGAGGACAGAGTTATGGTCAGATTTGCCAAATGGAGGGCGAGGGATAGCTTTGTATGCGTCTCTGTGTGTGGCGTGTAGGTGGTCCATTTTTCCTCTGGTTGCACATTTAACATGCTGATAGAAATGTAGTAAAACGGATTTAAGTTTCCCTGCATTAAAGTCCCCAGCTACTAATATCGCCGCCTCTGGGCGAGCGGTTTCTTGTTTGCTTATGGTGGAATACAGCTCATTCAATGCTGTCTTAGCAATAGCTCAAGACTTCCTTTCGTGCACCGGCTGTTGTTTACAAAAATACATAGACCTCCGCCCCTTGTCTTACCAGACGCCACTGTTCTATCCTGCCGGTACATCGTATAACCAGCCAGTTGTATGTTGATGTTGTCGTCATTCAGCCACGACTCCATGAAGCATAAGATATTACAGTTTTGAATGTCTCGTTGGTAGTTTAATCTTCCCCGTAAACTCAGCGATTTTATTGTCCAAAGATTGCATGTTTGCTAGCAGAATGGAGGGAAGTGGGGGTAAATTTGATCGCCTGCAAATTCTCAGAAGGCAGCCGGACCTTCGGCCACTCTTTCTCCGCCTCCTCTTCACACAGATCACGGGGATCGGGGCCTGTTCCCGAGGAAGCAGCGTATTCTTCAAGTCGTGCTCGTCAGAGTTGTGAAAGGAAAAAGAGGATTCTGCTAGTCTGTGGTCAATAATCGCAGTCCTGATGTCTAGAAGTTTTTCTCACTCATAAGAAATGGTTGCGGCAACATTATGTACAAAATAAGTTTAAAAAATAAGTTATAAACAACGCAAATAAGCAAGTAAGTAAAACGTCTTAATCCTGAGCCATATTTGACTCGGTATGTAACGGTATCAAATACATTAAACACATGGTTTGATGCCATTCCATTTGCGCTTGTTATGAGCCGTTCTCACCTCCGCAGCCTCCACTGATACATCCTTTTGACAAAAGGAACTGATGGCCTTTTCCCCTTTGAATGAAGTTTCTACCCAGAACTATCCATTCACTACACCAGAACGTGCTTTATAAGATGCAATGGGATGCAGGGCATTTTCATGGTTACAGAGAGGAAGAGAAAAGGAGAGTGGGGAAAAATGGAAGAAGGGGGGATGAAGTTATTGATTATTTTCATAAAATATAGCATGCATACCTCTAGGGTATTTTCTTACACAATAAGCTGAGATGAGCTGTCTTGGGCTACTGGATCGAAGACCCCCAAGCTAAGATTTGTGAGTCTGCATGTGTGCTCTTCTGCTTCCCTCCCCCTCTTCATCTTTTGTCCACATTTCCATTCCTCCCTCTCTTCCCACTCTTACCCTCTCATTCTCACTTCTCCGCCACACACTCTCTTGTTCTCTCACTGTCTCCCTCGCTCTCAGTAATAGGTTTCTATGTAAAACTCAGGTCTGCATCATAGGGCTCACACTCACACTCCTAATGATGCACAATCCTAAGTATTCACACGGCAGACACACATATCTCTCCCTTTGTAATGGGATTAACTTTTATATCAGATAATGAATGGAGATTAATATGGAGGAGGTTTGTGCCTGTCAGCGTCTGTCTGTCTGTCTGTCTGTCTGTCTGTCTGTCTGTCTGTCTGTCTGTCTGTCTGTCTGTCTGTCTGTCTGTCTGTCTGTGTGTGTGTGTGTGAGACAGAGCGGTAAGATGTCCCATGATTAATTTGCGATTGGAATTTAACTGTAATAATCATCCTTTAAAAATACATGTTACAACTGAATTAATCAGGGAAATCCATCCACGTTTAAATTGTAAACTAGGGGGTTGATGTAGAATTAAGCACACTGCTAGGGAGGAGGGTATGTGGTTTCGGCATCCTTTATACACTGAGTGTATTTCCATGACATACAGGTGAATGCTATGATCCCTTATTGATGTCACCTGTTAAATCCACTTCAATTAGTGTAGATGAAGTAGAGGAGACAGGGTAAATAATTATTTTTAAGCAATTTAGACATGGATTGTGTGTGTGCCATACAGAGGTTGAACGGGCAAGACAAAAGACTGAAGTGACTTTGAACGGTGTATGGTTGTAGGTGCCAGGTGCACTGGTTTGAGTGCACCTGGCATTACTGCTGGGTTTTTCACACTCAACATTTACCTGTGTGTATCAAGAATTGTCCACCACCCAAAGGACATCCAGCCAACGAGACACAACTGTGGGAAGGATTGGCGTCAATATGGGCCAGCATCCCTGTGGAATGCTTTCAACACCTTGTCATCCAGGGGTAGGCAGCCCCATTTCATGTTTTTGTCCTGGAACACCAGGTGTGTTGAAGTTAGGTAATCACTGATAAATTAACTCAGTTGGTCAGGTGTGGTCCCTAGTTGGACCAAAATCCTGCAGTATCTACGGCACTTGAGGAACAGGGTTACCTGCCACTGTTATAGTCCATGCCCTGACGAATTGACGCTGTTTTGAGGGCATAAGGAGATGCAACACAATATTAGCAAGGCGTTCCTAATGTTTTATACATTGTTTTGTACATATACTGTACATCTGATCGAAAAGGTTGGTTTATTTTGAAGTGATCCGTTTTAGGTCGGTGTTGAATATGCAAGGTCATGGTTGAATACTCTAGAAAACACTTTGCCTCACCCTGTTTGGGGATTTGATATATGGTCATAGCATGTTGTGCTGTGATTGGATGAATTCACAGCTCCATTCCAGCTAACAATTCTAGGGAGAGAAAACATTTTTGTAATGTTCCCCTATTCTTTGAGAGTCCAGTTTTCCGTTAGAATGGGGAACATTGTATGTTAGCAAAAACCTTTGGATGTTTTGGTGTTAAAGTTAGCAGAACATTGCCTTAATGTCAAGCAGAACTTCTCTATAATGTGGTTACAATGTTCTCAGAATATACAACATGAATGTTCTAGATGCGTTTTATGGGACGTTGCAAGAACATTCGTGTCCAGTTTTCTGAGGGTTAGGAGAATATTCCATCAACATCCCACCAAACATACACAGAACATGGTTGCTATGTTATCAGAATGTAAGATAGTAATGTTCTGTACATGTTTCAATAACAGGACCTGCCTGATGGTCCCAAAGAAATGTTCTCACAAAACATTTTTCATCACACCTTGTTAGTATTACCCATCAAGGCCCTGATTGGTGAACCACTGATCCATTCACAACTATTTTTGCCTGTTGGCAAGGGATACTCATACTGCTTTTAACATAGTGTTTTCAACTTCCATATTTGATGCACTTTGAGATAAATGATTTTATTGTGCATGGTCATTTACACAGTAAATATTCTTCAAGTCTTCAGATCTTGTTGCCATGCCACCATGTCTTTGTCACTTATCAGTTCATTTGACTATTCTACTACTGAAGTTCTACCAACACATTGACTGTAGTACTCGCGCTGAGAAAACATTGGACCACTGCTACTCAACTTGTAGAAATGTCTACAAGGTCCTCCCCCGCCCTCCCTTCGGCAAATCTGATCACGACTCCATTTTTCTCCACCCTTCTTATAGGCAGAAATTCAAACAGGAAGTACCTGTGCTAAGGTCTATTCAATGCTGGTCTGACCAATCGAAATCCATGCTTCAAGATTGTATTGATCACACGGACTGGGATATGTTCCTTGTAGCCTCTGAGAATAACATTGACGAATACACGGATACAGTGACTGAGTTCATCAGGAAGTGTATAGGATATGTTGTACCCACGTTGACTTAAAACCTACCCAAACCAGAAATCATGGACAGATGCCAGCATTATCGTAAAACTGAAAGCGCGAACCACCACATTTAACCATGGCAAGGTGACTGGGAATTTGGCCAAATACAAACAGTGTAATTATTCCATCTGTAAGGCAATCAAACAGGCAAAACGTAAGTACAGAGACAAAGTGGAGTCGCAATTCAATGGCTCAGACACGAGACGTGTGGCAGGGTCTACAGACAATCACGGACTACAAAGGGAAAATCAGCCACATTGTGGAAACTGACATCTTGCTTCCCGGACAAGCTAAACATCTTCTTCGCCCGCTTTCAGGATAACACAGTGCAACTGATGCCGCCCGCTACCAAGGACTGTGGGCTCTCCGTGGCCGATGTGAGTGAGTCATTTAAGCATGTTAACCCTCTCAAGGCTTCCACCCCAGACTATCAGCATTCATCATTCAACACCATAGTACCCTCCAAGCTCATCATTAAGCTCGGGGCCCTGGGTATGAACCCGTCCTGTGCAGGGTGGGCTAGTGGTTAGAGCATTGGACTAGTAACTGGAAGGTTGCAAGTTCCAAATCCCAGAGCTCACAAGGTACAATTCTGTCGTTCTGCCCCTGAACAGGCAGTTAACCCACTGTTCCTAGGCCGTCATTGAAAATAAGAATTTGTTCTTAACTGACTTGTATAGTTAAATAAAGGTAAAAAATAAAATAAAAACTACTTCCTGACGGGCTCCGCCCAGGTGGTGAAGGTAGCAAACTACAACTCCACTTCTCTGATCCTCAACTCGGGGGTCCCACAAGGGTGCATGCTCAGCCCCCTCCTGTACTCCTTGTTCACCCACTGTGGGGCCACACATGCCTCCAACTCAATCATCAAGATTGGAGACCACACAACAGTAGTCGGCCTGATTACCAACGAGAGAGTGGTGCCAGGAATATAACCTCTCACTCAATGTCAACAAAACAAGGGAGCTGATCATGGACTTCAGGAAACAGCAGAGGGAGCACGCCCCTATCCACATTGACAGGACCGCAGTGGAGAAGGTGGAACACTTCAAGTTCCTCTGCGTACACATCACTGACGATTTGAAATGGTCCACCCACACAGACAGTGTGGTGAAGAAGGCGCAACGGTGCCTCTTCAACCTCAGGAAGCTGAATTTGTCTTGGTCCCTAAAACCCACAATTGAGAGCATCTTATCGGCTGTATCACCGCCTGGTATGTCAACTGCACCGTCCTCAACTGCAGGGCTCTCCATAGGGTGGTGCAGTTTGCTCAACACATCACTGGGGACAAACTACCTACCCTCCAGGACACCTCCAGCACCCGGTGTCACAGAAAGGCCAAAAAGATCATCAAGGACATTAACCACCCAAGCCACAGCCTGTTCACCCCGTTACCATCCAGAAGACAAGGTCAGTACAGGTGCATCAAAGCTAGGACCAAGAGACTGAAAAACAGCTTCTATCTCAAGGCCATCAGACTGTTAAATAGCCATCACTAGCCAGGTTACGCAACCCTGCTGACCCTAATCCCCTTAGAGGCTGCTGCCCTATATACATAGAAATCACTGCTCACTTTAATAATGGAACCCTAGTAACTTTAATGATGCTTAAATAATGTTTACATACTGGTTTACTCATCTCATGTATATACTGTATTCTATTCTACTGTATTTTAGATCATTGTTTGATCTAATATTTATACATTCTTTTACTTTTAGATTTGTGTGTATTATTGTGAATTGTTAGATACTACTGCAATGTTGGAGCATTTAGCTACACCCACAATAACATTTGCTAAATACGTGAATGTGACCAACAAAATTTGATTTGATTTGACACATGAATGTTCCTGCAACATTTACATTTAAAGCATCTAGAACATTAATAGAGAATGGTGCTGAGATGGCTGCCGTTTTACGACCCCGTAGCCAATTGTGCTATTGTGTATGTTTTTTTGCGTTATATGTAAATTATTTTGTACATAACGTTTCTGCCACTGTGTCTTATGACCGAAAAGAGCTACTGGATATCAGGACAGTGATTACTCACCCCATACTGGAGGAATAGGTTTTCTTCAACGAGACAGACGGAAAGGATATATTTCAGACACCCAACAAGACCCTAATCCCCGTCATTCACCGGAGAAAGATACAGAGGCATCATGGACGAAGGTCAGGGTGCCTTGTAAGGATCTGTCACCGAGAGGGTAATCTACCTTTACCATCGGTCCTATTAGCCAACGTACAATCTACCGATAATAAAATAGATGTACTACGATCACATACATCCTACCAACGGGCCATAAAAAACTGTAATATCTTATGTTTCACCGAGTCGTGGCTGAACGACGACATGAATAACATACAGTTGGCTGGTTTAAAGCTTTTTCGGGCAAGATAGAACAGCAGCCTCTGGTAAAACGGGATGACAGTCTATGTGTATTTGTCAACACCAGCTGGTGCACAAATTCTAAGGATGTCTTGAAGTAGAGTATCTCATCATAAGCTGTAGACCACACTATTTACCAAGAGAATTTTCATCTGTATTTTTCGTAGCTTCTATGTACCACCACTAACCAATGCTGGAACTAAAACCGCACTCAATGAGTTGTATATGGCCATAAGCAAACAGGAAAATTCCTCATCCAGAGGTGGTGCTCCTATTTGCCGGGGACTTTAATGCAGGGAAACTCAAATCCATTTTACCTAATTTCTACCAGCATGTTAATGTGCAACCAGAGGGGAAAAAAACTCTAGACCACATTTACTCCACACACAGAGACGCATACAAAGCTCTCCCTCGCCCTCCGTTTGACAAATCTGAACATAATTCTATCCTCCTGATTCCTGCTTACATGCAAAAACTAAAGCAGGAAGCACCAGCGACTCGGTCAATAAGAAAGTGGTCAGATGAAGCAGATGCTAAGCTACACAACTATTTTGCTGCACAGACAGGAATATGTTCCGGGATTCTTCTGATGGCATTGAGGGCTACACCACATCAGTCACTGGCTTCATCAATAAGTACATTGATGACGTCATCCCCACAGTGACCGTACGTACATACCCCAAACAGAAGCCATGGATTACAGGCAATATCCGCACTGAGCTAAAGGGTAGAGCTGCCGCATTCAAGGAGCGGGACTCTAACCCGGAAGCTTGTAAAAAATCTCACTATGCCCTCCGACGAACCAACAAACAGGCAAAGCGTCAATACAGGACTAAGATTGAATCGTACTACAATGGCTCCATTGCTCGTCGGATGTGGCAGAGCTTGCAAACTATTACAGATAACAACTATTACAGAGCTGCCCAGTGACACGTGCCCACCAGACGAGCTAAACTACTTCTATGCTTGCTTTGAGGCAAGTCTCACTGAAATATGCATGAGAGCATCAGCTGTTCCAGATGACTGTGTGATCACGCTCTCCGTAGCTGATGTGAGTAAGACCTTTAAACAGGTCAACATTCACAAGGCCGCAGTGTCAGACGGATTACCAGGACGTGTACTCCGAGCATGCGCTGACCAACTGGCAAGTGTCTTGTACTCCCTGTTCACTCATGACTGCATGGCCAGGCATGACTCCAACACCATCATCAAGTTTGCTGATGACACAACAGTGGCCTGATCACCAACAACAATGAGACGGCCTATAGGGAGGAGATCAGAGACCTGGCTGCGTGGTGCCAGGACAACAACCTCTCCCTCAACGTGATCAAGACAAAGGAGATAATTGTGGACTACAGGAAAAGGAGGACCGAGCACGCCCTCTTTCTCATCGACGGGGCTGCAGTGGAGCAGGTTGAGAGCTTCAAGTTCCTTGGTGTCCACATCACCAACAAACTATCATGGTCCAAACACACTAAGACAGTTGTGAAGAGGGCACGGCAAAGCCTATTCCCCCTCATGAGACTAAAAATATTTGGCATGGGTCCCCAGATCCTCAAAAGTTCTACAGCTGCACCATCGAGAGCATCCTGGTTGCATCACTGCCTGATATGGCAACTGCTCTGCTTCCGACCGCAAGGCACTACAGAGGGTAGTGTGTACAACCCGGTACATCATTGAGGCCAAGCTTCCTGCCATCCAGGATCTCTACACCAGGCGGTGTCAGAGGAAGGCCCTAAAAATTATCTCCAGCCACCCTAGTCGTAGACTGTTCTCTCTGCTACCGCACGGCAAGCGGTAACAGAGCACCAAGTCTAGGTCCAAGATGCCTCTTAACAGCTTCTACTCCCAAGCCATAAGACTCCTGAACAGCTAATCAAAGGGCTACCCAGACCCTTCTTTTTCGCTGCTGCTACTCTAACTACATGTACATATTACCTCAATTACCTTGACTAACTGGTGCCCCTGCACATTGACTCTGTACTGGTACCCCTGTATACAGCCTCGCTATTGTTATTTTTACTGCTGCTCTTTAATTATTTGTTATTTTTATTTTCTAGTTTTTACTTATCTATTTTTTTACTTAGCACTTTTTTTTCTTAACCAACAATGATTTAAGAAGTTTTTAAGGGCTTGTAAGTAAGCATTTCACAGTAAGGTCTACACCTGTTGTATTCGGCGCATGTGACAAATAAAAATTGATTTGATTAATACCTTATGTTCTGAGAACATTTGACATAAATAAAATGGTCTCTGGAAACATTCCTTGCACATCATGGAAACATGTCTGTGAAATGACCTAATGAGACTTAAGGAAATGTTCTCTAAAGTTCTGGGAACGTTTGTTCTTAGCTGTGATCTTCCCATCTTGGTTCCCTTCCACATTTCAACATGCAGTGATTACCAGTGTACCACAGATACTTATGGTATAGGATACCTATAGTATAGCTTCTGAAAATATTTATAGGAAGTATCTGTGACTGTGTATTGTGGTTTGGTGCAGTGATTTCCACACACATCACGTACCTCCTCCTTGGTTTTCTTGGAGATGACTCTGAACCAGTCTCCTATCATACTGAGCACGGCAGCAAAGTAGGCTAGACCAATCAGGATCCAGAACCACACCACAGGCTTGTAGTAGTCCAGATACTCTATCTCAGAACCACCTATTGGGAGGAGACAGACACATATTTAATAAAGACTACACAAGCTTTTAGTGATATCACACCTCTAGCCAGAGAGCAGAAAGAGAGCGAAGGAGAGAGAGGCTATGTCACACAGAGTATTGATTATTGATCCTCTATTGTGAAGAAGGGTACAGCAATCCCGTTTTGTCTCAGCAGATTAAGCACACGTGTGATTTCAAACAAACTCTTTCTAAGACACAGAAGGCGGGATCGCAGAGGAAGAACATACAACATAGTCAGAAAAGAGAGCTCTTAAATACCCTTTTCAAGACCTTTTTCACCGGCCACAAAGTCACCGAAGCCGATGGTGGTGAGGGTGATGACCACAAAGTAGATGGACTCCAGCGTGCTCCAGCCCTCTATGTGTTTAAAGATGACCGCCGGCAACGCCACGAAGAGGACACAGCCAAACAGGATGAAGATCACGGTGGAGATCACCCTGATCTTGGTCTGGCTCACTTTCCACTTTTGGGGGAGAGACTGGGAGGCAGGGTAGAACAAATGAATAAAGAGATGGATAAAGATATTAATAAATAAACATGGCAATGGAACATGGGAAGACTGCAGAGGTTTGAAAGAGGGCCAACAAACAGGGAGGGGGGAAGAGGTGAAGAGGAGGCTATGAATACTAACAAAGCAGTTGGATTATGATGGTGCTGCAGTGTATGTATATGTGTTTGTGTGAGCATATTTTTTATACACAAAAAGGGCATATCTGTATCTACAGTATCTGTTTTTGTATCTATTATCTATTATGCCTGCGGGTGTCAGTATTGTGCAATTTGATTTCGGCATATTTTCTTTTAAATCAGCAGACGTCAACACTTAAGGTCTAAAAACAATCCTCAAATGAATGATGCATGACATAATTAGGTAAGGAATTTAACATTTGAAAATCATTATAAAAACATCCAGGGCCTATTTTAACAAACCAAATGCAGTTCTTTAAATAGCCTGCCCCATATTTGCTAAATATGTTGAACATGTTTTCAGTCCACATTGTTCATATTGCATTGCTTCCGTATGGAAATACATTGTTAAACATGGGCTATAGCCTTCACGCTGATATAGGGGCTAGGCCTACTGTAATTATCCGTCTGGACATAGACATGCCAAATGTAGTCAACAGGCATGATTCAATTCACTAGGCTATTGATGAAAAAAGACAATGTATAATTCTTATCAAATTCTAATAAAATGAAACAACTTGTTTTAAATAGGCTATGTCTAAATACAGTAACAGGCAGTAACAGGCAGTAACAGGCAGAAACAGGCAGAAACAGGCAGAAACAGGCAGAAACAGGCAGTAACAGGCAGAAACAGGCAGTAACAGGCAGAAACAGGCAGTAACAGGCAGTAACAGGCAGAAACAGGCAGTAACAGGCAGTAACAGGCAGTAACAGGCAGTAACAGGCTCCATAATTGCTTCCCATGGGCATATAATACAGACAAGGCAACTTAGACTATGGAGGGTTTTATGCACATCCCAACTTTTCAAAGGAGCTGCATGGACCAAAATAATGTCCAATATAAAGAAAGATCGGGAATGTCTGTTCACTCGTGATATTTTAATAGAATACTGGTTATAGGCTATTGATTAGGCAAAATCGATGCCATAACCAATTGCGTTACCGCAAGACCAGCTTTTGGTGAGTCTTAATATCACCAGTAGCACAGCTTGAAATTGGCACATGTATCTAAGGACACAGCTCACATATTTCCGCCCTTCCCACCTCAGCTCAAACGAGCTGATATAAGACAGGTAAATTACCATCCCTGGCGCCAGGGTTGGAAAATAGCAAAGCTCTGGCTTTTACATGTCGAAATGACCAAGGAGCGTGTATTTGACACTAGCACCGCCTTAAAGCCAGCCGAAAATAGAGCCCTCAGTCTTTAACAAGGCCTTTCTCCAGTCACTTCACAATGACATGTGTCATTTCCTTGTGTTGGCCTTTTTCCTGGAATATACAGTGCCTTGCGAAAGTATTCGGCCCCCTTGAACTTTGTGACCTTTTGCCACATTTCAGGCTTCAAACATAAACATAAAAAACTGTATTTTTTTGTGAAGAATCAACAACAAGTGGGAAACAATCATGAAGTGGAACGACATTTATTGGATATTTCAAACTTTTTTAACAAATCAAAAACTGAAAAATTGGGCGTGCAAAATTATTCAGCCCCCTTAAGTTAATACTTTGTAGCGCCACCTTTTGCTGCGATTACAGCTGTAAGTCACTTGGGGTATGTCTCTATCAGTTTTCCACATCGAGAGACTGAAATTTTTTCCCATTCCTCCTTGCAAAACAGCTCGAGCTCAGTGAGGTTGGATGGAGAGCATTTGTGAACAGCAGTTTTCAGTTCTTTCCACAGATTCTCGATTGGATTCAGGTCTGGACTTCTAACACCTGGATATGTTTATTTTTGAACCATTCCATTGTAGATTTTGCTTTATGTTTTGGATCATTGTCTTGTTGGAAGACAAATCTCCGTCCCAGTCTCAGGTCTTTTGCAGACTCCATCAGGTTTTCTTCCAGAATGGTCCTGTATTTGGCTCCATCCATCTTCCCATCATTTTTCACCATCTTCCCTGTCCCTGCTGAAGAAAAGCAGGCCCAAACCATGATGCTGCCACCACCATGTTTGACAGTGGGGATGGTGTGTTGTGGTTGATGAGCTGTGTTGCTTTTACGCCAAACATAACGTTTTGCATTGTTGCCAAAAAGTTCAATTTTGGTTTCATCTGACCAGAGCACCTTCTTCCACATGTTTGGTGTGTCTCCCAGGTGGCTTGTGGCAAACTTTAAACGACACTTTTTATGGATATCATTAAGAAATGGCTTTCTTCTTGCCACTCTTCCATAAAGGCCAGATTTGTGCAATATACGACTGATTGTTGTCCTATGGACAGAGTCTCCCACCTCAGCTGTAGATCTCTGCAGTTCATCCTGAGTGATCATGGGCCTCTTGGCTGCATCTCTGATCAGTCTTCTCCTTGTATGAGCTGAAAGTTTGGAATATCCAATAAATGTCGTTCCACTTCATGATTGTGTCCCACTTGTTGTTGATTCTTCACAAAAAAATACAGTTTTATATCTTTATGTTTGAAGCCTGAAATGTGGCAAAAGGTCGCAAAGTTCAAGGGGGCTGAATACTTTCGCAAGGCACTGTATGTCCCGTGTTTTTTGAATGTCACACACTCAGTGGGTCGGCCTATGGGATTTACTGACCTTCTGTTCTTACAGATCAAGTCATGCTGTGCTCCATTGTATGCCATCAGGCTATACATTTTTTTTTTTTGATCCTTTATAGTAGGCAAGTCAGCTAAGAACAAATTCTTGTTTACAATGACGGCCTACCCCAGCCAAACCCGGACGATGCTGGGCCAATTGTGCGCCACCCTATGAGACTCCCAATCACGGCCAGATGTGATACAGCCTGGAATCGAACCAGGGACAGTAATGACACCTCCTGCACTGAGATGCAGTGGAACACTGTGGGCTTACATCAGTAGGCTACATCGCAACACAAACAGCACAATCGCCGGACAAAGTTTAATTCAAACCCATAGAAAGACAGGTGTAACAGGGGTATGACAGTCTGTAGCACTAGCAAAACTTCTTAATACACTGAAGTGTACACTCCACGATAGAGTCCTTGGCCTTGTCCTTCCCTAGACAGTGGGTTACACAAAAATGAGAACAGGGACACTGGGACTGAAACTTAAAGAAGGGTCATCCTCGGATCAGCTCATCAGTGATGTGTTCCGCTGTGCTTTTCAGCACACAGCAGCTAGAGCCCAGAGAGAGAGAGAGGTCAGAGTCAGGACTGAATCCAGCCTTGGACCCTGACAATAAATATTGATACGGAGGGATTAATGATGATGAATAGACCAAAGCTGCTTGCCAAGCATAATATATATTTCACAGGTCAGCCATTTTTAAACCCCCTCAAGAGTCGATTGACGTGCCCACGCGTCACGTGATATAATTCTAAAACATTGAATAGCTCCTGTGTTTTTATGAGACTTACTGTTTCTCAGGGGGCAGCTGGTAGTTTAGCGGTTAAGAGGGTTGGGCCAGTAACTGGAAGGGGCACTTAACCCTAGTCGCTCTGGATCAGATCGTATGTCAAGTGTAAAAAATTACTTGCAGTGGCTGTACCTCAATCCCCTCTTTCTGCCTATTCCATAACATTGGCTTGTGAAACAGGATCTGGACAAAGGAATTGTCTGTAAAACTCAAACTGTTTAAGCTAGCAACTCATACTACCCCATCTTCGAAGAGGAGACTCTCACAAACTCCCACACGCTTTGGTACGTGGTACGCGTCCACGTACTAATTTCAAAGATCTCTTCTCACAAAACTGACTGTCCAGACTGAGCTACAATCGAATAAATCACCAACATCGACAGGTAAGACTTTAAAAACATTAGAACTCACTTGTTTGCCATTCGACACACACAAGCATTAGGGGAGTTGTTAGAAGGTGACCCAGTACCACACTGTAAAAACGTCACAAATGTGAATAGGGTGTTAAAAAGGGCCAAATCGTAAAACTTAAATTAATAGCCTGGGTGTTAATTTGCTTGAATCACTGAACAACACAGGCGCATATTAAAGACAGGCATCTATTTCCTTAATGCAAGCAGCTTTTGCTGATTTGCATTGTTAATTGTTTAATTCTCTTCCAGCATTTTAATCAATGTCTTAATTTCCTGCACTAACATGTTATCATTTACACACTGTGTCATGCTTCTTTTGTCTTAGTATGCCTCTATTTTGGAGAAGAAAAAAAACTTTATTATTATAATTATTCTCCACTTTGACTGTGCATTTTTGATAGTTTTTACCTTTGCCAGTAGGTCAGACAATATCTGGAGGTCTGTACTCCCGAAGTTGTGGACTATTTTTGTGCTTATCAGGTAGCTGTAAGCAGCCAATGGCGAGCAGATTTTTTACTGAATTATGTAATGTAACAAATCAAACATTAAACTTCGTAAAGAATTCATGGTAACCTCGTTAACAATTCATTTCGACTCAGCGTTTACGTGATGAAAGTCGTGCCATTGCCCTATTTGAGACTGTGTTCAATTGAAGTTTCACGCTAACCAAAGTGACTTAGTATTGGTCTACATGTTGTCTTATATCTCCTAGATATAGGACAGACACTTCAAAACCTCATTCCTTGTGATTTAGTTTTTGACTGTCTGTTTTGCCATTTATGAATGTGTTATGGAAATCTATGCAGCCTACTCAATCACTTTTTAAAGCTACTGTTTACAGGCCTCCTGGGCCATATACAGCGTTCCTCATTGAGTTCCCTGACTTCCTATCGGACCTTGTAGTCATAGCAGATAATATTCTAATCTTTGGTGACTTTAATATTCACATGGAAAAGTCCACAGACCCACTCCAAAAGGCTTTCGGAGCCATCATCGACTCAGTGGGTTTTGTCCAACATGTCTCTGGACCCATTCACTGTCACAGTCATACTCTGGACCTAGTTTTGTCCCATGGAATAAATGTTGTGGATCTTAATGTTTTTCCTCATAATCCTGGACTATCGGACCACCATTTTATTACGTTTGCAATTGCAACAAATAATCTGCTCAGACTCCAACCAAGGAACATCAAAAGTTGTGTTATAAATTCA